>NC_066581.1:42944698-43244698 GCF_024323335.1 Lathyrus oleraceus
AAATAAAATATAATAAAATTTTTTGGACTTGGACCTTTCTCAAAAGTCCACTAAGCTACCAATATTAGCCTATAAATACTAGAGTTTCATTGAAACAAAAGGCCACACAGAAGAGGAGAAGAAAGAAGAGAAGCAAAATACTCTGAGGTTTCCTTGGAACAAAACCCTGAGGAAAGAGATAGTGAGAGAAGACCTAACGGAGTTCAGAGCAGCCTCCAAACCTCGAAGGGAACTCAGCTACACAGAATCACCTCTGCCTCTCATAAACCCTGAAGATTGTTTTGTAAACCTCACGGGTGCAACTCAATTTCAATCAAGCTCTCCAATCAGGTTTGCCATTATTCCCATTACCTTTGCCCATGGGTTTAATATGTATATGAATGTATAAACAATGCCTTGAATGTTTAACCGTTTAATTTTTGAGTGTATGCCACAGGGTTTGAGTTTTTCTGAAACCATACTGTTGATCATGAAAAAAATGCTTATGGTGTTTCACTAACCCTTTTGTTGAACTTTTGTGAGGGCTCACATGACTTTTGCAGGGATAACTTGCGTGGTTTCCCACTTTATTTGTGGGATAACCCCTGGAGGTTTATTCCGATTACCTGTACTGACTCGCCTTCTTTGATGGTACCAGCTTGAGAGATCTCTGGGTTTCTTGTTCCTCTAATTACTGTTACTTCGGATCTTTATCCGCGTGGTACTTTTACATTTTTCCCGCATTTTACTGCTTTCCTAGCTGGAAGACCTCGATAGGAGGCAATGTTTTTGTGTTTACCTCAAGATACATGTTTTGTGTTTTGTGTTCGTATCCCTGCAGGTAGCGCGGTTCCTTCATCAAGGACTGCCTTTTTGCCCTCGAGCATCCCAAACCCTAAAACCCAAAGCAACACGTTAACTCCTTCTACTACAGGCGAGTAAGTCTCCAAAGGTCGAGCATCCGGTAGATTGCGTAGTGACGTCGTTCGTCCAAAACCCAATCCATAACCCCCGTAGTTAGCCGAACTACGTTTTGCTCTGATTCTCAGGCCAGATGAGATACGTAGGCATAAGACGCGATGTCTTAGCGAGCACACACCCCCAACCCATAGGTCAGCCGAGCTACGAAGACTCTGATTCTCATATTCAGATGAGATACGTATGCAGTGGATGCGACATCCGCGCGAGTCATTTTCATTTAACCCTTTTTTTTGGTAAACAGCACAAGATAAACCCACACCCTTTAGACAAAAAACACAAAAGTGGATCCCGTAGAGTACTACGGATGCGTAGGGGTGCTAATACCTTCCCTTCGCATAACCGACTCCCGAACCCAAGATTTGGTTGCGAGACCCCGTCTTGTCCTTTCCTTTTTCAGGTTTACTTCGAGTGTTTCCTTTCCCTCCCTTGGGATAAATAACGCACGGTGGCGACTCTTCTGTCTTTTTCTTTCGCCGGTTGTTTTTTTCCGCACTGTATTTTTCAGGTTGCAACAACGCATTCCTTTTTCTTATCCCCTATCAGAGTCCCCAACAAGAGTCTTGTTAGAGTCTCTGTTCCTGGTGAGTATATTACTCCGACGGATCGTCTTTTCTTCTGTGTGAACCATATCCCCACAGAGTTTGTGTCTTTTGCATGCATACATTTACATCATGAGGTCTCTTAGGGACCAAAATTTGTGTCATTACTGTTATTTAAGCCCATTCTACCGCGTCGAGATGAAGATTTCTAAACTTCACTTCTCCGGATAGAATGACCTTAAATAGGGGCATCTGTAAGACCCCAATTTTGTCCCTAAGATCCCTCATGGCATCATATCACATCATATCATTGCCTCAAGGATCATTGTGTACCTTTGCTTCCCTCCTAGTGGGTGGGTTATCTTGTGAGTGTGATTCTTGATCACCAAGCATATTTTGCATTTGTATATCATTGCTTTTCATTTGTTTACTAACCAAAAGTACAAAAATATTGTCATCTAACCTTCACTTAGGCAAAAATGACTTTTAACAGCGCATCTTAGACAGCGCTTTTAAAAGAAAGCGCTGTCTAAGGTTAAAATTAAAATAAAGCGCTGAAAATGTTCCAAGAAAATACTAAAAGCGCTGTCTAAGGGGGGGTCTTAGACAGCGCTTTTAAAAAGCGCTGTCTAAGACCCCCCCTTAGACAGCGCTTTTAGAAAGCGCTTTTAAATATAGACCTTAGACAGCGCTTTTGATAAAGCGATGTCTAAAGTCTTTAAATTTTAAAAAAAAATTAAAACCAAAAGCGCTGTCTAAGGGGGGGTTTAGAAAGCGCTTTTGGAAAGCGCTGTCTAAGGCCCCCCTTAGAAAGCGCTTTCCACAAAAGCGCTGTCTAAGGTCTAATTAAAATAAAATTTTTTGCATTTTCGTTCTCAGTACGTATTTTTGTTTTCCCTCTTCTTCACTCACCTCTCAGACACCCAAAACACGTTTTTTCCTTCAACGTTCGAACACCCTATTTTTTCCTCCGCCGTCACCCAAACAAGCGACCGCCGCCGTTTCCGCCACCGTTTCCGCCACCGCACGCACTCCTCATCTCAACAATCTCAACAATCTCAACAATCTCAACCCTATTTCAACGTTCGAACTGGTATGTTTCAACATACTTCTTTTTCTTTTTTTATTGTTTTTCCTGTGTTTGTGTGTTTTTTCTGAGCATATATATAAAGTTAAGAGTGGATTTTGGGAATGAGGGAATTTGTGTATAAGGTTAAGAGTGATGATGGGAATGAGGGAATTTTTCTGAGCATAT
Source organism: Lathyrus oleraceus (assembly GCF_024323335.1). Taxonomy (NCBI): domain Eukaryota; kingdom Viridiplantae; phylum Streptophyta; class Magnoliopsida; order Fabales; family Fabaceae; genus Lathyrus; species Lathyrus oleraceus. The sequence goes on from NC_066581.1 coordinate 42,947,453, forward strand.
ATATAAGTATGTTTCAAGATACTTCTTTTTCTTTTTTTCACAACAGTGATGATGTGGATTACAAATACATAAGGTTAAGAGTGGAATTTGGGAATGAGGGAATTTGTGTATGTATGTATATTGAACATATAAAATGCAATGTTAATGATAGTTGGTGATTTGGGAATGAGGGAATTTGTGTATGTATGTATATTGAGTTGTGTATGTATATGTGTATGCAATTTGATTTTCTTTATACTTGCTTGGTATGCATGATGAATTTTGAAATGCATTGCATGTTGGGGCTGTCATGACTAGGCTTGGATTTAGATGTTTAATATTGTTCAAACTTCATGTTTCCTTAGTGATTATACTTGAAGATTGAATAGGTAGTTTTTTTTCTTTTTAACTGTGAAAGTGTTATTCATCTCACTTTCATTCTAAAGGAACAAGATTTCTCCCATAAAATGATTGAACGAACTCTAATATAGTTATAGGTATAGTTATAGGTATATTGTAATAGAAAAAGTTTGATTCTTGTAATATAAAAATGAAAGTGATGAGGTAATTAAAGTTGGTATATTGGCGTATCGGATACGTTATTGAAGTTTATATTAACATTGGTTATGTATAGGTTTTTGAAGTTTAAAATGAATTAAAGCTTATAATTGTTAGGATATTCAAAGATACTACCTTAGCTTATAATTGTATGGATTAATTGTTTACTTTAATAAGTAGGAAAACCATGGATAAAACATGGATCTGTGCCGATCGAATGACCAAAGAGTACGAGAGTGGGGTTTTGGAATTCGTTAAGTATGCTGTTCAACACGCTGAAAACCCCAGACGAATGCATTGTCCTTGCTTGCGTTGTTGTTATATTGGTAAGGTTGACGCACATGGATTGAAATCGCATTTGCTGAGGCATGGAATTGATCAAAGTTATCAGTGCTGGATATTTCATGGTGAGAAAATTAACGAGAATGTTGAATCGAGTGGAAAAAGTAGTACGACCTATGCTTCATACGACAAAGACACGGAAACATACGATTGTGATCGAGTTGAAGAGATTGTAGAAGCACTGGAAGAAGATCTTCATGATTGTCCTGAAATGTTTGAGAGGATGGTAAGCGATGCAGAGAAACCGTTGTACAACAGTTGCACTAAATTCTCAAGACTTTCTGCGGTATTAAAGTTGTACAACTTAAAGGCGGGCAATGGATGGTCGGATAAAAGTTTCACAGAGTTGTTGGCCCTTATGAGAGAAATGCTACCGGATGATAATGTTCTTCCTAATCGAACCTATGAGGCAAAAAAAATGTTGTGCTCTATTGGCATGAGCTATGATAAGATACATGCTTGTCCTAACGATTGCATTTTGTTTCGTAACGAATATGCAATGTTAACTGAGTGCCCTAAATGCGGTTTGTCTCGATATAAGAAAAGATTATCTCCCGCAAAAGTCTTATGGTATTTTCCGATAATTCCGAGATTTAGGCGCATGTTTCGTAGTGAAACCGATGCAAGACATCTTACTTGGCATGCAGATGAAAGAATTATTGATGGAATGTATCGGCATCCGGCTGATTCACCACAGTGGTCGAAGATTGATAATGATTATCCTGAGTTTGGATCAGAAGCAAGAAACCTTCGATTGGCATTATCTACTGATGGAATGAACCCACATGGTCTTCAAAGTATCTCACATACCACATGGCCTGTGATTCTTATGATTTATAACCTACCTCCGTGGCTATGTATGAAGCGTAAGTACATGATGTTATCTATGTTAATCTCTGGGCCTAAACAACCAGGGAATGACATAGACGTATACTTGACACCTCTGATCGAAGATTTAAAGATTTTATGGGAGAACGGTGTGGAGGTTTATGATGGATATAGGAAAGAAAGTTTCAATTTGAGGGCGATGTTGTTTGGCACAATTAATGATTTTCCAGCATACGGGAATCTATCTGGGTATAGCATTAAAGGTCAACGTGCGTGTCCTGTTTGTGAAGACGGAACCGATACGATTCGATTGGAACTTTGCCAGAAGAATGTGTTTCTCGGTCATCGTAGATTCTTACATTCTAAACATCACTACCGTGGGTGGAGAAAAGCATTCAATGGAGACACCGAACATCGTAGAGCTCCACCCGCATTGTCAGGTGAACAAGTTTTTGAAAAGGTGAAAGATGTGCGTACTGAGTTTGGCAAGCCTTTTGCACATAAGATTGTGAAAGGTGGGTGGAAGAAAAGGTCGATATTTTTTGAATTGCCATATTGGAAGTCTTTGTACGTGAGACATTTTCTCGATGTTATGCATATTGAAAAAAACGTATTTGAAAGTGTTATCGGTACATTACTCAATATAAAAGGCAAGTCTAAGGATGGCCTTAAAGCAAGGGAGGACATGTTAAAAATGGGAATGAGAACTGAATTAGCACCCGTGAAGAAAGGAAGACGAACATATCTACCACCTGCTGCTTTTACTTTATCTAGAAAGGAGAAAAAAATTTTGTGTAAGTCTCTGAGTGAAGTTAAGGTTCCAGAAGGATACTCATCTGATATCAGAAGACTTGTTTCTATGAAAGACCTCAAGTTGAAGAATTTGAAGACACATGATTGCCATGTTATAATGGAACATTTTCTACCGATAGGTATACGTTCTATTTTGCCTGAAAAAGTAAGAAGTGCCATAACTAAATTGTGTTTTTTCTTTAGGTCAATTTGTAGTAAGGTGATCGATCCCGAGATCTTACCAACACTACAAAAAGAGATTGTAATTACCTTGTGTGAGCTTGAAATGTATTTTCCTCCGTCTTTTTTTGACATAATGGTTCATTTAGTTGTTCATCTTGTGAAAGAGACACAGTTGTGTGGACCAGCTTATATGAGATGGATGTACCCTGCTGAACGGTATATGAAAATATTAAAAGGGTACGTGAAATCCCGAAGTCGACCAGAGGGTTGTATTGTTGAACGATACATTGTTGAAGAAGCTGTTGAGTTTTGTACTGAATATTTGTCTAACGTTCAATCGATTGGACTCCCCAGAGCTCAGATTTTCGACAAAATGGAAGGTAAAAAATTAATTGGGAATAAAATTGTGACAATATCAAGGGATGAACGAGATCAAGTTCATTTGTATGTTCTGCACAATAATAATGAGGTTGAGCCATATGTTGAAATGCACAAGGATGTACTCCGAAGGTTAAATCCGAACAGAAATGAAAATTGGATAGTTATAGAGCACAATCAAAGTTTCATACAATGGTTGAAGGATCATATTTATTTGAAGCGCTCTTCAGATCCTTCTTCGGTAACAGAAAGGTTGAGATGTTTGGCGTATGGTCCAAGTTTGCATGTGTTTTCTCATAGCGCATATTCAATTAATGGATACATATTTTATACCAAAGAACAAGATGATAAGAGTACTATGCAAAATAGTGGTGTCACCGTGCTAGCTGAAGCAATGCATATATCAAGTATGAAGGACTTAAACCCCAAATATGCAAATTTGTCATATTTTGGAGTTATTGAGCATATTTGGGTGTTTGATTACGAGAAGTTTCAGATTCCCATCTTTGGTTGCAAGTGGGTGAATAGTAGTGGCATACGAATGGATAAGTCTGGATTTTTGCAAGTTGATTTTACTAGGGTGGGGTACAAAGATGAACCTTTATTCTAGCATCTCAAGCTAAACAAGTGTTCTATGTGAATGACCCGAAGAGTACAAAATGGTCTATAGTGCTTTTCTCTAACAAAGTGACTGATGATAGCGGTGTCGATCAATGTGATATTGATGTTGAGAATGAGTCATGCATTAGACGGAATGAGTTGAATAGAAATGATGAAGTTGAGGATCTTATACCGGATGAGTCATATATAAGAAACGATCATAATGAGGGAATTTGGATCAATTCATCCGTACGCATTGCTAAGAAACAAGTGATTAATATTCCAACAAAGAAAAGAAAGAGATGTTAGTGACTTAGGTAAATTATCCATGGTTTCTTTATGTTTTTTTTCATTTGTTTTGATTATAAGTTATATGTGGTAATGCATGATTTCATTATATTTTTGTATTCAATTGCTTTGATTATAAGTTATATCTGATAATGCATGATTTCTTTATTTTTTTGTTTTCAATTGTTTTGATTATAAGTTATATTTGATATTTGATGGTTTCCTTGGTTTATTACAGGTTAGACATGGCTGATGACCAACATGAGGAAGTTAGTAAAGTATCCGCGGAAGAAGAAATCCGAAGAGGCATCACAGTAATGCGAAGGGTGGTCCAAGGAAGATCTCGAGGCATCATACTAGATGTCTCTTGGAACAACCAGGGACAACTTATAGAACCTAATGGGCATACCTTAACTAGTTTCATCGGTGCACTAGTAAGGAATGAAATTCCCATTACATGTGATGATTGGAGAAATAAAGAGTTGAAAGAGTCCAAAGAAAAAATTTGGAGTGAGATAAAGGTACAATCATTTGGCCCTTAATTATACGGTATCAATTATGTTTTTTTCAATTACCGATACTAACTATCAATCTGTATGTTTTTCTTAGCGATGTTTTAACATCGAAGAAGAAAGAAGAGGGTTTTGCATGAAATTGGCCGGAAAGCTTCTTAGAGGGTTTCAGACATTTTTATCATCCAAGTTCCTTAAGGATGCGGATGGTAATTTTGTGGATGCGGAGCTTCCTAGAAAATATGAAAGTTTGATATCGGCTGAAGAATGGGAAGCTTTCAAATCCAAGAGACAAGACCCGACTTTTCAAAGAATAAGTGCTACGAATCGGGAAAGAGCATCAAGTCCCGCATATCCGTACCGAAAAGGACGTGTCGGATATGGACGCTTAGAACAATCCATGGTAAGTATTTATAAATTGCGAAAACAAATTTGTTCATCATATATTAGTTTTATCTGATCAAATTGTATGACTTAATGTGTAGCTGCAGAAGGAGGAAAGTTCAGAAACATCTCTTCCTGCACATGTTTTGTGGAAGGAAGCCCGTGTGGGCAAATCTGGAGTTCCACAAGAAGAAGTTTTAAACGTATACCAGAAATGTGTAAGTATAATATTTTTTCATTAATTGAATAACATTTTTATACACATATTTGACAAGTATACGGTATTCATCTGATTTTTCAGGAGGAGCTATCTCAGTCTCTATCTCCCGATGATACTAAGAGCATACTTAGTCGGGCATTAGATGTCCCTGAGTATTCTGGTCGGGTGAGGGGTAAGGGATTTGGAGTCACTCCGACCTCCCTCAGTGTTAGAAAAGGAAAGGCTCCTAGTAATCGGGAGCTTCATGCAAGATTGGAAGCCATGCAAGCTGAGCTTGATGCATTGAGGAGAGAAAGAGAGGCTAGCGCCTCAACGGTATACAGAGATGCTTCGGACAAAAACAGTATCAACTGTACCTTTCAGCCGAACATTCCAGAGGTAATTACATATAATTGTCTTAAATTGAACTATTTGCTTAAATTATGTATTTGACATATATACACATTAACGATTTCTTGTTATTATTGGTTTTAGGGCATTTCCCATTGTCAGCTGTATTTGTCGTCACCACACTATCGGATGGTTGGCAAGGGAAAAGTGCATAACGTTAGCGGAGTATTACTCCACACTAGAGAGCTCCCTGCTGGATGTTTGAAGGTATCAGTTGATATTGCAGTTGACCCGAATGCATTATTACCATATCCTAGCGATGATTCGGATGCAACAACGGTGCACGAAGCAGTAGGTTCGTTTGTTGCATGGCCGACAAACCTCATATGCGTAGGATATGAGGTATGCTTAAAACTTATGTTAACTTTAATGTGTATATTCAAAGTTTAAAATTTATGCTTAAAATTTTACTTACATATTTTCCTTGATTATGTTAAATAGACTCCCACAAAATCCAAATCAAGAAAAGAGGTAATATACAATTATATGACATATATTCATGGAAGTTGTTACATTCTTAATTTGATCTAACTATTTATATGACATGTAGGTTTAAGAAAATGAGGTTAGCAATGCCTCCGCACAACAAATAAAGGAGGTTAGGAACGCCTCCGCACGGGTAAAAAGTTCTGGTGCTAAGAAGACCGTAGCTAGGAAAAAACCTACCACCAAGTATAGGTCGTGCCTCAGGACATTTCTAGAGATGACCGATATACCGACCGGAGGTGTTCGGACTATACATATGGAGGAAGGGATTTTCGGCTTTGATTACGACCAAATGATTGGTAATGAAGACTTCATGCAAGTTTTTGGTCATGAAGAAATCGGCGTCAACATTGTCAATACATATATTAGGTAAATCCGGTCTACTTTGTTTTATTAATTAAACAACTTATGTTAATGATGTTTACTTTATGTTAATCCGGTTTACTTTATGTTTCAAAAGAGGTGTTAATGATGTTTTTATATTAGGTTTTTGTATGACAAATTGATGCGCCCCAATGATTTGGACGAGTCATTCGGATTCTTAGCACCCGCGAGCGTCAACTTAGGTTTAATCTTAAGTAGACCGCATACCGTGACGGAGTATGTTCTTCGGATCCTCATGGAGAATAAAGATGCGGAGAAGTTGTTTTTTATACCGTTTAATACCGGGTTAGCATTTCATTCTAAATTCATCTATTATAATTATTTTCCAAGTTACCATCTAACATTTGCCTAATCATTACAGTGGACATTGGTTGTTGCTCGCAATGAATCCTATCCGAGAAATTGTGTATTATCTTGACTCGTTAGGAAATGATTGGACAACATACCCGGATATGAAGGACCTAATTGACACGTAAGTGAGAATGTTCAAAATTTTTCTTAGTTTATGTGAATTGTTCTAATTGCTTCATTTTTATTTTATTAGCGTCCTACAAGCTTTTCGGGCCCAACGAGATATCCAAACCTCAAGGAGGAGCGCCAACCGCATTACATGGATTAAAGTGGCGGTATATTTTTAATTACCACATTTTTTATTATATTAGTGATGACACTTGATAAAACTTAGGATTTATAATCCATATTTTTTTTTCATGTAGTGTCCTCAACAACGTAATCAAATAGATTGCGGGTATTTCGTGTTGAGGTTTATGCGGGATACTCTTGCTTTGGGCCGATTAGTGATTCCCACCGATGTATGTATTTCTAACCTATGAGTTATTTTTATATTTACACATATCTCATATAATTAAATAGTTGGAATTAATTCAAAATATGTTATATTATTATGTAGTACTTTGAGGAATTCAAGTGTGCATTTTATACAAAGGATCAAGTGGACGAAATCAAAGAGGAGTGGTGTCAATTCATGATAGAGCTCAAAGTTTTTTCATAAATTTGTGTAATTAATGTGTACATTTGTAGTATATGTAATGACTTGTAAATGTGTACATAAATTTGTATATATTTTGATACTAATTGTCATATTTGTAAATGTGTACAAAATTGGTTTGAATTGGTATATATATATATTTGTTAGCCAAAAATTGGTAGAAAAAAGGCCAAAATGGCATGTATAAAATGTGATAACTGTCTGTCAAAATCTGGTTGAAAACAGGTAGAAATTCTGGTTTATAAACCTGGAAAAAATGGGATTTAAAACAAAAGCTACAAAAATTTTCGTATACATTAGACATCGCTTCTGTAAAAAGCGCTGTCTAAAGGGGGGGTTAGAAAGCGCTTAAGGCAAAAGCGCTGTCTAAGGGGGGGGGGCTTAGACAGCGCTTTTTGAAAAGCGTTGTCTAAGCCCCCCCCCCCCTTAGACAGCGCTTTTGCCTTAAGTGCTGTCTAAGGTATACCTAAAAAATTAAAATTGGGGGGGCTTAGACAGCGCTTTTTGAAAAGCGCTGTCTAAGCCCCCCCCCCCCCCCCTTAGACAGCGCTTTGGCCAAAAGCGCTGTCTAAAGTATACCTAAAAAAATTAAAATAGGAGGGTCTTAGAAAGCGCTTTTGGCCAAAGCGCTGTCTAAGGGGGGGGCTTAGACAGCGCTTTTAAGATTTAAAAAAGCGCTGTCTAAACCTTTAGCAGCGGAGGTTTAGACAGCGCTTTAAAGCGCTGTCTAAGGCCAAAAAAAGCGATGTCTAAGGTCTTGTTTGGCATAGTGCTTGTTACTTGCAGATGAAGCAACATTAGGTCAAACCAGTCAAAGGCATTCATTGAGCCATAGATGGTGGCCATTCTTGAGAATTTGGGCACCATGATCATTCATCAAGAGTTCATATGAGTTGTGATATCATTTGGAATCAAGATCTCAAGTGGTAGAGGCTTGGATTTCATCAGAACATAGCTAGGTCAGCTGAAACCCTAGCAAAGTCAGCTGTGGTCAAGTGTGCATAAAATCAGGGATTTGATGGTGGGAGATGGTTAGAAAGGTCTCATTCATGTCCATACAAGTCTCATTTGACATTTCAAAGATCAACATTGAAGGATTTTAGGTCAGACAAAAAAGTTTCCAAAAATAGTAAGTGACCTGTAATTTCAAACTGCCAAAAATGGAAAGGTCTTCTCCTCAAATTTACATCATCAAGCAAGCTTCAAATGAAATTTTGTCCAACATGAAAGTTGAAGATCTTGCTCTCACCTTTCCAAAAAGTCCAAGAACATCCATTTCTCATTTATGGTTGGTAAGTTATGATCAAATCATTGGCAATGGATTTTGAACTTCCACAAGGCATAACTTTTGCACCAAAAGGCCAATTCATGTGATTCTTTTTTGAGCAATTTTCTCTTGATCTCTACTATCATAATCATGCATCATATTTCACAAATTCTCATCACAAAAAAATGGCATTTTTCAATTGAATTAATTTGAATTTTTGGAGGGAAAAGGTGAATTTGAAATTTATGCATTTCATTCAATTCCAACCAACGTCATTTGCATCCAAACTGATTTTGAAGTGCATTTCAAGTGGAAACTCGGTACTGTTCATTGCCATGCATGCATAAAGGGAATTTTGGCCAAATTGCATAAAGCTTCATTTCACTTAATCCATTGCATTGTTGCTAATCATGATTAAGAAGCTTCATTAACAGGTGGTATAAAGTGCTAATCCTAACAGAATTAAGTAAGAACAACACATTCACAATTTCATATCCAAACTTTTTCATCTCAAATTCTCTCAAATTCTCTCAACTTTGTTCATCGAATTTCAACATTTCTTTTGCTTGTTTCTTGTGCTAATCATTATCTGCAGGGATTATTGAAGTGAATTGAAGCCAAATCTTGGAAAATTCTTGAAGAATTGTGGCTGTTGAAGCTTGAATATTCACATGGCAGTTGGAGATTTCATCGTGTTCAAGCACTGTTGAGCTAAAGCCTTGCATTCATTCATCTTCCTCATCATCATTGAGCATCTGTTTTGCATTTCCAAGCATTGAAACTCACGAATCTAGCTCTGCATCATCATCAAGGTAAGAATTCGATGCTCATGATTCTTGAAATTATTAGGTGCATCTTGTATATCTCATCATGCTAAGAACACTGAGCTTTGGATCCATTGATTTCGTGCTGTATTGAATTAGTTATGTTGATTTGAACTTTGACATGTGAAATTTCCATGGCTCGATCTGTTTGATGTGTTTAGATTTAGGCTAAATCAATGCTGGATATGTGATGTGTGTTAGAAGACGAATCGAATGGTATATGCATGATGAATTTCTGTGATGTTTGGATCATGATGATGATGAACACGATGAATTTGCGATAAACCCTAGCTTTTTCGTTTCCAGATGCGTTTAGATCTTCCTGGCCTTGGTTTGCATGAGTTTTTGTGTTTCTGCGCCATGTATTGGGCCACTTGTCATTTCTTGATTGGGCTGCGTTTCCTTTTAATGAAACGCAGCGTTTTGCCTTGGCGCCGGTTTTCAAATGTTCCACATAATTACAGCTTTGCCATTATTCCATTTAATTTCCATAATTTCATTTTTCTTTCTCAATTTTTATTTCATTTCCATCTTGCATCTTCAAAAATTCATAACTCCAAAAATAATTGTCCAATTCACATGAGATTTTTTGTGCCATGTTCCTTGTAATGTCTATTATTTTTTGGATATTTTTCCAAAATTTGTGCTCGGTTGAATTTGTTTTTAGCCTAGGGTTTGTTCATGTATGTCATTTCTTGCACCTTGCTTGCTCTTTTGTTTATGAAATCATGATGATTGATCCAATGGAGCTGAAATTTTATATTCATAATCTAGACATCTTGACTGATCTTTTGGTATAGAGTTTGTGATTTTTGCATTTCTGGTTTGTGAGATATGATGTGATTATTGGAGGTGTGACAATGTGTGTCACACCATTTCTTGTTCATGTTGCTGATTTTATTTTCCATGCCATTTAATGCCAAATGATCTGAATTTTTGCATGATGCTCCTTCTGGATGTTAGGATGGCTTGTGAATTTGTGTAGAATTTTAGGATCCATTTCCAATTTGTTTGAGATTTTCTTTGCTGGTTAGTCATAATTGGACTTTTGTTGAGTGTTGAACTTTCATGATTTGTGAAATTCTTATGCCTTATCCTATGAGCTTGAAATTTTGTACATTGATTCCTAACATGTTGAAGTTCATTTTGGCTTTGGTTTGGATCATTTATCATTTGTCATCACTGTTTTATGCTTGTGTGAACTTGATGTGTCATTTGTGGTCTTGTTTGAGCTTGTTCATGCTTACCTTGACTTGTTGATTTTAATTGACATGCTTATACTTGTCCAAATGCCATGATTTTTGGTATGTTGCTCATTTGATGTGTTCTGTTTAGCCATGATTTTTCTTGGAATTTATTGAGCCATTTTTGATTTGATTTGCCTTGGTTCATTCTGTTTACCTCATTGAGCTTCCAACTTGCACACTTTGACATGATTTGTGTATGAAATGGATTTGGTGCATAGTTTTGACATGAGACCACTTGGATATTGTTCTTGATTGATTAAACTTGATTCTTATGAATTTTCATGTTCTGTTTTAAGTTTTTCCCTCCTCTTTGACCCTAGGCTTTGGCCCTAGGGTTTGTCTCTCATGTTTGAAGTTTTGTTTCAGGTTGCACATGCAAGTTATACAATTGATGATGCCTCATCTTGAGAGCATTTGATATTTGCTTTTGATTACTAATGTGTGTTTTGTAGGTTGAAGTTGATTCAATTGGGATTGACTTGTGGCTTATGCCTTTGCCTATATTGGTTGTCTGTTGCATTAACTGTTGTTTGATTGGCTGTATAGTATACTGATTGTGTTTGATGTTTTCAGGTACCTTAGTTGCTATAGTTCCTTTGTGAACATGCTTTTGCTTTGCTTGATAGCTTAAGCATTGAGGTATAACATCTCTTCTTCATGTAGTCTGGAAGACCTGGCCTGTTACTTGGCCAGGCACTTGTCTGAAGTCCTCCTTAACCTTTCAATGTTTGTGATTGTTTATCTTTGTCCCTAAGCAGGAAAAGTCCTTTTGATAAGGCAATTGGTAGATAAAAGAGATGTGTATTCCATCTCCTACTATTCTGTGTGTCTTCCCTTTGCTCACATTATATGTTGTAGCATTGTGGATCTTAACCCAAGATCTATCGAGTCATTAACTTGTGGAGAGAGTTCCAACTTTCTGAACTCCCACACCTTCTGATATTCAAAGCTCTCCCTGACCAGGGATAAGAGCATGAGGCACACCCCTCATATCCTTTCATCCGCTTCACCTTAACTCTTAATGTTAAGGTTAAGAGCACCACTTACCCCATTCCAGTTGACTTAAAGTCTAACCCTTGCTTGAGCCTAATTGCTTGTATATAGTGTGTGCTAACTGAATCATTGATTGCTTATTGGTCCATTTGTACATGCTTGCTTGTGTGCCTTGGTGCATTTATCATCATTAATTGCTCATTATTGCATGATCATCATTTCATATATTTATGACCATCTTTGGTTTGCCCATTGAGGAATCAACTATAAGTCCATTAATTGGCCATTGTTCCTATGATTTGGAAGGGATTGAGTATAAGACCATTTCATTGGCCACTTATGTCCTCTTTGCTTATTGCTTGTGTTTGTTGGTTGTATGTGAGGATTCAATTGTAAGTCCATGTTGTTGGCATTTGTTTCCCATGATCATCTGTTGGAGGTTAGTATAAGTCCAGATAGATTGGCATCTGACATCCATGTTTTGTTTTGTTTTGGGAGATTAGAGTAAGCCCAGCAATTGGCATTTGATATCCAAGTTTTGTTTTCCTTTGTGAGACCAGTATAAGACCAGCAATTGGCATCTGGTATCATTGTTTTATTTTAGGAGATTGGTATAAGTCCAGATAGATTGGCAACCGGTATCCGTTCTTTTGTGCTTCAGTGAGATTGGTATAAGCCCAGTAATTGGCTTCCGATATCCATTTTGTTTTGCTTGTTTGTTATTGCTCATTTGTTGCCTATTCCAAAGGACACACTTGAATCATCTTCTATATGATTTCAAGAAGTGAACCTTCTGAGAAGTTTTACACTCCATCATCCATTCACCCCACTTTGTCCTAAACCTTTTCACATATTGCTTTCAAACTTGAAATAATTGTTGTGCAAACATCTTCATGCCTTTTCAAATTAGAAAGCTGGACCCTAAGTCCTTGATTTTTCAAACTTCACTTTTGATAATACTTCTTTCTGAATTGAATCTTAATCATACCTTGACCATATTTTGTGAATATTCATAATCAGTTAACTTCACCCATTCAATTGTTTTGTGGCTTTGTCCATTCTTGTTAAGTTTTTCACACATTAGCCATAGGTTTCAATTACCATAGTGGTTGATGTAAATCTTACCTTATCCTTAGTTGAGTTGATTGTAAGTCTTCCATACTTATTATAGGGTTAACCCCTCACTAGTATGTTGAAGTCGTCCTCGCATGGTGGATTGTTGATTCAGGTTGAGTTTTCTCCCATTGGTAATGAAAAGCCTTAGTGCCTGTGTTTTAAAATGAACTCACTAATTTTTGGAAATCTTTTAGCCGAACTACGGCGTTTTGATCCTTACCTTTCATGGAAGGTACGTAGGCAACGGGTTCATCCGTTCAAACACAAAAACAATAAAACTTGTATATTCTTTTCTCATCATCCCATTCATGTTTGCACAATAATATTTTCAAAACAAATAACATTTTCATACAACAATTGTGAAAAGGGCTCCCTAGGAGTACCTAGGACGTTTTGGGTGCCTAACACCTTCCCATTGCGTAATTTACCCCTTACCCAGATTCTCTGATCTTTTCATTAGTTTTCTACGTGTAAAACTTCTTAGGCTTTTGTTCGCTTTTTAGCCATTCCTTAGGATAAATAAAAGTGCGGTGGCGACTCGATTCTTTGTATGCTTTGCTTTTGGTTTAATCAATAAATCATAAAGTGACGAATACCCCGCTATAGGGTGTAGCACCTCAAATTTGCACCTATCATTGTACATACATTCTCATATTAGGTCATAGCATATCATGGTCCATTTGCATAGCATTGCATTGTCCCAGTTGCCTCAAGTGCAAGCAAATCAAGAAATTAGGTCAAACTGATCAGGAGATCAGTCAACCAAGCAAGCAAGTGTGTTTCTCAAGGAGCCAAGGCCCTAGGGTTGGTCCAACATGTTCACATGACTTGGAGGTCCATTTGAAGTGTTTAAGTCAAAGATTGGAGGCTCAGAGGTCACCAGTCCATGCCCAGTCAGTCAGAAACCCTAGAAAGTCAAAGTTGGTCAACTGTGGTTGATTTCATTGGTTTTGATGGATGGAAATGGTTTGAGAGAGCTTATTCATGTCCCAATAGGCCTCATATATCATGGCAATCAACATCATTGAAGAATTTGAAACCAATCAGAAAATTTCCAAAAATAGAAACTGGACCTGTAATTTTAACTGCCAAAAATGGAAACTTCTTGATCCCAAGCTTACATCATGATACAAGCTTCAAATGATTTTTTTCCCAACATGAAAGTTGAAGATCTTGTTCTCCCATTTCCAAAAAGTCCAAGAACTCTCAATTCCCATGTATGGTTGTCAAGATATGATCAAATCATTTTCACAATTTCTTGAACTTCAAAGGGCCATATCTCATGAACCACTTGGCCAATTTTGGTGGGGTTTTTTCCTACAAGCTCTATTTGTTCCCCTCTTTCCAAAAATGCATTCACCATTCACCAAAACCTCACCATGCAAAATGGCATTTTTGGACTTGTCTTAATTAATTTCAAGTATGTTGAAAAGTTGACTTTTTGATTTAGTCATTTTTAACACTTGTGGCCAATTGGGACTTGTTTAGAATGTTGTTTGGAACTTGCTTGAGGCCCAATTCGTGCAGACCTTACACCCTCCATGTGCATTTGTTTCAAATTAGCAAAATGGCAAAACCACTTCATTTGTGATAAACATGATTAGCATTTGTTAAGCCAACACTAAACAGATGTATATAACATTTTTTCTGTTCATTTTCCAACCCTAGAGAGAAGCTGCAGCCTCACAAACACACAAATTTTTTCATTTTTCTCTCAAATCAACATTTTCACATCTTGGCATTTCTGCTCAAAAAACTTCAAAAGACCTGAGCATCCTTTCTTTGTTTCATCACCTAGCCATCATCTGGAAGCCATTTGGAGCACAAAACACCATCTGGAAGTCCATTTTCGAGTTCTGTTTCTTCAAGACATTTCCATGGCAAGTTTTGATTTAAGTTGGATTTGAGTTTGTTGAGCTGAACTTCTCCAACCATCCATCAATACCAACTACAAAGCACATCTGTTTCGAGCATTGAAGGCCAAATAACCACTACAGCTCAACTGTTCTTCAATCTTGGTAACATTTCGAACCTCTCTTTTTTCCAAATCGTGCCATGCTTTAGATAGTTTATGCCTTGCTGATTTTAATGAGCTATGGATTGCATGAAATGGTTGGATATTCACTGACTTACATGGATTTAAAGTTTCACTCATGAACATGTTCTTGTATGATTTGTTTTGTATGTTTCGATTTACTGAAAACCATGTTTGGATTATGCACGTGCTTGGTTCACTTGTTCGAATGGTATGCGTATCCATGTTTTCTGGGCGATTTTGTTCTTCATGATTTGAATGAGGATGAAGCTACAGTGCCAAAACCCTAGAAACCCAGATAATTGCTTTTGAATCGTATTTTTCTGCGTTTGGACGTTCTGTGCATGCTGTTGTTACTGTTTCATTAGCTTGCCACCATTTGCCGCTTGCCACGTCTGATAATGATACTCACCGTTTCATTAAAAGACCAACTTATTTACCATTATGCCACCGTGCCCTAAATTATTTAATTAATCATGTGGTAAATTATTATGTGTTCAATATTTATTCCATTTGATTCAACACCTTCCAAAAATCACATCTCATCCATTTTAATTCCAAAATCCATGAAAATTTCAGCATTGTGTTCATCTTGATGTCTAGTATTTTATCATGATTTTTGCTGAATTTTTGGTTGGTCGAATTTTTAATGATATTAGGGTTTTGCTCATGTATGCATATTTTGTACATCTTACCAATTCAATTGTGAAATTGTGATGCATTGACCATTTGATCTGAAATTTTTTGTGCATAATCTACACTCATCCATGTTTATTTTGATGTAAAGATCATGATTTTATCCTATGTGGTTTGAGAGATTTGAATTTTTTAAGTAGGGTGTGACAACTTGTGTCACACCAATGATATGCCATTTCATGATTTTTGTTGACATGCTTCCTGGCCTCCAATTGATCCAAAATTTTGCATGAATCTTCTCTCATATGTCTAGTTTATGTGTGAATTTTCTTGGATTTAAATATGCCATTTCCTAATTGTTTGAGATTTTTCTCCCCTGTCTAGTCAAATGTTGACTTTATGTGACACATCTTGCCATTTCATTTGGGAAATTCTCATCCTTTATTGGATGATCATGAAATTTTACATGTGCATACTAGACATCTTAAGCTTTGCATTGGTGTTGATCCCATTCATTTCTCATCTGTTGTCATTGAGTTACGATTTTTTGAAGTTGATACATGTTTGTTTGACTTCTTTGTGCATACTTGAAATTGTTTTGACTTTCTGATTTTAATTGACCATCTTCCCATGATCCAATTGAGCTGAAATTTTATATGCATGTCATATTATGGATTTTGATTGAGCATGAATTATTTGGTGATTTTTGGAATTGATTATGTTTGGTTTTGAGCTAAGTCTTGCTGTTGACTTCATTAAGCATGTTCAAATTTGCTTTGACTTTATGATTTTCATTGACTGCCTTCCACTTTTCCAAATGTGATGAAATTTTACATTCTTACCATGCTATGTGTTAGGATTGAACATGATTTATTTGGTGATTTTTGAAAATGTTTGAGTTGACTTTTGATGCAAGTCATTCTGTTGACTTCTTTGAGCCCTCCCTTGCCATGCTTTGACTTCTTTTGCTTGTGAATTGATGATGATGCATGATATAAACTTGAGACCAATTGAGCTTGCTTCTTAAATGTTTGAACTTGATTTTGGTTGACTTTCATTTGCTGTTTTGACTTTCTCATTCCTTTTTGACCCTAGGCTTGTCCTAGTGGTCCAGTTACTTACTGTTGAGCTTATGTTTTCAGGTTGAACACCAAATGCCTCAAAGAGATCATACAAATTTGATTGAGCTTGATTATATATCATGTGTTAACCTCTTTGTTTTGTAGGTGATATGACTCATATGACTTGAGTCTTGTGCTTTGCACATTTGTCCCTCTGTGTTGACTGTTGTTTCCCAATTCCTTTTGCTTTGACTGTTGAACTGTGTACTGATCTGTTTGACCATTTCAGGTACCATTAGTTGCTTAGGTTCTTTGAACTTGCTTTGCTTTGCTATTTAGCAATTTGCTTGAGGTATAATTCCTTTTTCTTCATGTAGTCTGGAAGACCTGGCCTGTTACTTGGCCAGGCAACTGTCTGAAGTCCTCCTTAAGAGGCAATGTTTGTGTATGTTTAAATTGTCCTTGTACAGAGTCAAAGACCTCCTGAGTGAAGAGGGAATTGGCAGAACCAAGGGATAAGCAACCTATCCCCTGCTATTCTGTGTGTCTTCTGCTTTGCTCACACCACTGTGTTGATGCATTGCAGATACAAACCCAAGATCTTGTACAACTGTACAGTTGAGTCAGTATCAAATGTGTAGAAGGGTTCCCACTTTCTGAACCCACACATTCTTGTCAAATGCTCTCCCTGGCCAGGGATAAGAGCAATGAGGCACACCCCTCATCTCCTTTCATCTGCTTCACCTTAGCCCCTCAATGGCAAGGTTAAGAGCAACATTCACCCCACTCCAGAGGTTTGTTTGTCGAGGTTGATATGACCCCTCGACTAAAACCTAACCCATGTTTGAGCCCCCTTGTTGGTGTGTTTATTTTATGCTGTACATGTTTGTGTGGTGTGATTGTATCCCCTAGGTTTGTTAGACTCCGCGTAGTCTCGTTTACATGTCAATTAAGGTAGCACGGTTCCTTCGTATAGGACTTCCTTTCTTGCTTGAGCTTTCTTAACACACAAACAAACATCATCCCCTCTTAAGGATGCGTTAACTCCTTCTACTACAGATGAGTAAGTCTCCAAAGGTCGAGCATCAGGTAGATTGTGCAGTGACGTTGTCCACTTAAAAAACACAAACCAACAGTAATAGTTTGGCCGAACTACGGCAACTCTGATTCTCATATTCAGATGAGATACGTAGGCACGAGATGCGATTTCTTGTCGAGTTTGACTAACAACTAACACTAATTCTCTTCTCTCGCCCTCGTTGCGATTGAGACCTCCCCTTTCTCTTGCCCTAGTTGCAATCGAGACCATCCTTGCTTCCTGTGCAAGTTAGGTGTGTGTGTGGCTTGCTTCCTGTGCAAGTCATGTCTAGGATAGGTTGGCCCTTGTGCCAGTTAGCTAGAAACCTTAACTTAGGGACGACTTTGCATGACAACATCTAGGCTCGAGTCGTAGTCTCCCTAGAGTTGTGTCTCCCTCTGTTATCTGGTTAGGCTAGTCCTTTTTTCCCTGCGTAGGGGAACTACATCGCCCTGATCTTCATACCAGATGAAGTATGTAGGCAGGAGATTGAGCTGATCTCTCCGGGCGCCCTTTTTCTTTTTTAACCCTTTGTGTCTTAACCACCCTTGTGTGTGTTCTGCTTGGAAGCCGATGTAAGTCCATCGAGTGGCATTTGGGTTCCAGTGTGTGTGTGTCTTGGTTCGGATGCTGATGTAAGTCCAGTGATTGGCATTCGGGCTCCATGTTTGCCTTTGTTTGTGTTTGTGTTGTGTGTGCGTGTCAGCCGAGCTACGAATGCTCTGATTCTCCTTCGTCCAAGGAGATACGTATGCATAGGATGCGATATTCTAGCGAGCATGTGTCGTTTCCCCAGTCCGAACTACTTCGACTCTAATGTCTATGCCTGATAGACTAAGTAGGCCCAGGATGCGACATCCTGCCGAGTCAGTTTCAGTCTGTTTTCTTGTGTCTCTTTCAGCCAGTGTGTGTGTGTTTGAGCAGCGTTTAGCAACCATTTTCCCTTCCTTTTGTGCGTGGATCCCGTCGAGTACGACGGATGCGTAGGGGTGCTAATACCTTCCCTTCGCATAACCGACTCCCGATCCCATTCTCTTTGGTCGCGAGACCATGTCTTTTCCTAGGTTTACTTCGAGCGTTTCCTTTCCCTCTTTTGGGATAAATAACGCACGGTGGCGGCTCTGTTGTTCTTTCTTTTCCCGCCGGTTTTTCGCGTGATGCGACAGCTGGCGACTCCACTGGGGAATAGAGAAGTTAACCTATGCTGGTCCATCTTCCCTGAGCGAGTCTCTCCTAGCGCTCTCTAGGTTAGGGTTTTGGTTGCTTTGTGCTGTGTTTATTTATTGCATTCATTATTTGTTCATTTCATTTATTGATTGCATTGATTGTGTGCATTAATGTTTGCATTCATATTCATTATTCATTCTGCCTGGCTGGTTGTCTGTTTTTCTTTGTGGGGTGGGAGTCAGTTGAGGTAAAAGGTCCAATACCCGAACTCGAGTGTACTCTAGGATAGGAGAATGGCATAGTCTTGTTGACTGGTGTGGAGTATTCCTTAGCCAGTTGACTTGCGAGACCATTCACTTGGTGGAGGTCATGTTGAACTAATAATGTCACACAAGTTATTTGTGGTTAGGCATTATTCTTTCAATCATGTGCCGCAGAAGCCAAGGACCTTAGTTTACCAAACCCATCTTGGCCTATTTTTTAGGACCGTAGTGCGGAGGTCGTTCAGATGTCAGTTCTGATACGATTGTTACGCGATACTACACTCATAAGAGTTTCTCTTGAGAATATTCTTGGAATACGAGTATTCGTTCCTCCGATAATATTCGAGAGATGGAACGATGATTATGGGAACCTCTGATAGAACATGTCTGGCAGGTTTAAACCCTAGTACACTCCCTTTGGGTGGTTCTTAACCGAGACTCCATGCTCGTGACTCTCAACAAACCCATGATTCGTGGTTGAGTCGTTCAAACATTGTTAATATCAATGGATCCCGGATCAGGGGTAAAACCTAAAATCCACCAAAGCGGCTGGTTGATATTAAGGATGTTTGAGCTGGTTCATGTACCGTTAATATCAATGGAACTTGGGTGTCGATAAGGTGAAAACCTAAATCCACCAAAATGGATGATTGATATTAGGGATACAATGAGCTTTCCCACGACCTTTGTTTGGCGTGCTTTGCTTGATCCTTGAGTGTGTTTGTTGCATTCATGCATTCATGCATTCATCTGCATCCATATCATCAGAAAAAAAGAAAATTTTCAAGGAACTCAAAGGAGTTTATCTGCAAAAAATTTCAAAACATGAAAAAACCGGGAAAATTTTTTCACCTGATATATCTGATGAGATATTCTCATATATGATCACAATGCTAAATATTTCAAAGTTTGCAAATAAAACCCTCGAGTTCCTTTGAAATAAAAACAAGCATATGCATAAACACTTCATGCACCATTTACATCAGCGGGTGTTTTGTTCCAGTCTCCCGTCCTGTGGTCTGACCCTGCGATCTTCATTTATTTTGAAGATGCACTTTGCCGGTATTATACCAGAGCCGACTCTGCCAGATTGATGGATCATCCTGAGCAAGAGAATTGTGAACTCGAGGGAGATTTTTCCAGACTTAGTGCTGTTGATGGATTTATTCCTGGTTAACCAATCCCGGGCTGGCATTGGCTACTGTTCTAGGGCACTTAAGGAGCAAGGTTTGTTTGCAAGTGGAGGATTCATCCATGACGATCAACCTGAAGAAGAGGATGCTGCTATCTTGGAAGAGGACGCAAAGGACTTGAACAATTTCATCATTCCTGGTGGTGTCTGTCACAATTGGGTCACTGTGGGCGTTCCTACAGTTGTTCATAAGTCTTTGTAATAATCACTTTGTTTAAAAACCCTTCTCCCATGCCAAAAGGAGAAGTGATGACATTGTTGGCAACATTTTGTGCAATGATATTTTCATTCAAATAATTCATGTTAAACATTTGTTTTTCCATTTGTTTTCCCTTTTCGCTTTTTGCATGAAATTGGTGATCACAAAAAAAACCTTTAAAAACAAGAATAAAAGCAATCTTTTCATCTGCATAACGATTGTCTTGTTTGATTTCAAAGAGCTTTTCATATCAAAATCTTTATGAAGGTTGTTTCTCAAACCCATTGAACATAATGATCGGACGTCATCTCCCAATTTTGAACTCCCTGTATTCGAAGCGGAAGAAGATGATGTTAAAGGGATTCCTGACGAGATTTTCCGACTTCTTGAGCAAGAAAAGAAGATCACTCAGCTGCATCTCGAGAATCAGCAGAACAGCCAACTGGGGCATTATCAAAAAGAAGGAAAAAGAAGAAAGAAAGAGGAGGGTGCAAAATCAAAAGAAATCAAAAGAAAGCCAAATCAAAAGCAAAATCAAAAGAAAAAAAAGAAAGAAAAAGATAGCACCCTCAAAGTCCCAAGTTGACTAATGCTGAATTCGACGGAAAGAACGAAAAGATCAACTGCCATGTGTCATGGTCAAGTTATATCAGCAGAGAGTGAAGAAAGCATTCGATAAGAAGATCAAGCCTCGTGTGTTCCGAGGGACCTTGTGCTCAAGAAAGTCTTGTCTTTCGTGTCCGATTCCAGGGGCAAGTGAACTCCAAGCTATGAAAGTCCATGTGTTGACAAGAGAGCCTCTTCAGGCAATGTTTCGACACTTACAACAATGGATGGAGAAGTTCACTCGTCCTGTGAATTCCAGATGCAGTCAAGAAATACTTCGCCTAAAAACAAAAAAAACAAAAAAAGCAAAAGCTCGATAAGTCGAACACCCCAAAGGGCGACTTAGG
The DNA here is from genome assembly GCF_024323335.1 of Lathyrus oleraceus. Classification (NCBI taxonomy): domain Eukaryota; kingdom Viridiplantae; phylum Streptophyta; class Magnoliopsida; order Fabales; family Fabaceae; genus Lathyrus; species Lathyrus oleraceus. The sequence continues at coordinate 42,968,817 of NC_066581.1, forward strand.
CAAAAAGGAGCGTCTCGGTGGATTGAAAACCCGAAAGGGCGATCCAGGCAAAAGTTAGAGACATTGAAAAAAAAAGAGAGAATTCGCATCCCGCTAGATTGAGCACCTCACACTGGGGCAATCTAGGCAAAAATTAGGGATTTGGCAAGTAACTGCATCTTGACAAGACTGTGCTCTATATCTGTCATCCGTCAGGGATTCTCGATTCGTCGTCGACTGAAGCTTTGAATACATCGAAAATTCAGAATGGTAGAGGGAAGGTCATTATGTTCAATGTAGCCCTCTCCAATATATATCACCGATTTCAAACTTGTACAGATCTATGGAGTCTCGCCCTTTGCAGACTACCATTCCATCACATCAATTTGAGCTTTTATCCAATTATTTGCACTCTTATTTGTTTCAACTCAACAAATGTTTTGCATGTTTTAATTGATAAAGTATCATTGTTTTCAAAATAAACAAATTTTCCAAAAAAAAAAATTGTTCTTAAACAAAGTGAACATTCACGATGATGGAAGGATACTTAGGAGACCCGCAGTGCTCTCCCGAGGGTGGTATGATTACCAACAGGTAAGACAATTGTTCGTATCTCGAGCATGACTGTATCTTTGTCCTGCAGAACCTCGTATGGTCTCTCCTCAGTGAAGTTGCCCGATGCAGTGTCGTTTAAAGTTATTCATCTTCATGTTCCCGGCAGTACAGATTCTTCCTCCAAATCCCTGTTAGCTCTATTATGGGGCATCCCCAGTAGAGTGCTGTTTGAGCCCTATCGTGGGGCATCCCCAGCAAGTTTGCTGTTTCGGACATTATTGTGGGGCAGCTCCCCTAGCAGAGTGTTTACTGAAGACTTCAACTTTCGCCTCTCCAGCAGAGCAGTCTTCATCTCCCCCCAACATGGGTGCTTTTCTTGGAAGATTCAGTATTTGGAGGATCGACATCCCCGTAATCCGGCATTCCCTCAGATAGATCCCCCAGTGGAGTTGTTCGCGTAAGGAGCTTTATCAATGCTTTTGTATTTCTCATCAGGGATCTGGTTGCTTCTCGGTATCTCAGATTTTCATCACGAGTTGTTGTGGCGCATACGCCTGTATGTTGAACTCTGTTCTCCGGTTGTGACTGACGATCCCTCCGGAAGCCTCCGGTGGCCTTCCTCCCCTGCAGGATAAATGTTCCCTGATATCCCAGTCCCCAGTGGATTTTCTTTGCTCTCTGGTGACTCTGGTTTTCCCTCCGGACGGTTGATTCCCGGACCTGTGTATTGAGCATGTCTGTTTGTCAACATTCATCATACATTTTAGGTATAAAGCATACATGCATAATCATAGCATTCAGATACTCATGTTGCAGCTGTTGCCATGTATCTGTTGATTGTTGCCTCCTGCTATTTGTTGATACAGATCTCTCCAGTAGATTTTCCCCTAGCAGATGCGGGTGTGTCTGATCTCTCCATGTAGAGCCAACCCCTTAAGCAGAAAGTGTCTATCCTTTCCTGCCATTTCCCCACTGAGATACATCCTCATGGATGACGGTTATTTCCGTTCCCTCCCTACATGGGATGGGCTCTCCCTATTGAGTTCTTTCCTCATTAGGATGAGTCTTGTTTCAGTCTGCCTTTTTGGATCGATCCTAAATTGGCTACCCGTTGACTGTCTCTTGTGCTTCCCTGGGGCATAAATGAATAGTCGCTCACTAACCGGCACTCGTTCATTTTCATCCCCTGGCGGATATGGTTTGTTGGCTTCTACCTACAAACCGGTAGCTGTAAGTCCTATCTTTGTGGTTTTCTACCCACTAGCTGGTAGTTGTAAAATCCCACTTTCATCCCCTTGTTGGAGTTAACCCTTTGTGCTCATCCCGATGATGACTGGTTACTTTTCCGTGGTTTTCTGCCTACAAACCGGTAGATGTAATCCCCTCTTTGTGGTATTAATGGACTTGTCCCCTTTGGATACTTGCCTTGATCAAGCAGTATTGTCCCCATTGGGCCTTCCCTTTCCTTTTGGATATTTGCTCCGAGTTGGCAACTTCATCCTCTTTTGATTGGTCATCTTTGCATACCTAGTCCTGGTACCGATGCCTTTCTTTTCGGTCGTTTATCCATTTAACAACCTATAACCCGGTTATGGATAATCTTCCATGCGAGGTTATTATCTACGTTTTGACGGCTATAGATAATATATCTCATGCACTCTTTGGTCAATCTTTCGATTGTTATCTCCAACAGAGTAAGATTCGTATTCCTTGTGGAATCGAATGTCCATCCTTTAACAAGACTGCTTTTCTAGCCCTCTTCAGGATGTTGAGTGTTTTGGAACACAAACCAATTCACGCTTTGGCACTCAGGCCAATTGTTCCGGTATTCAGACCGAAGAAGTTTCCGACGATCAGGTCGATGTACTTATGTTTTTCCGGTATTCAGACCGAAGAAGTTTCCGACGATCAGGTCGATGTACTTATGTTTTTTCCGGTATTCAGACCGAAGAAGTTTCCGACGATCAGGTCGATGTACTTATGTATTTTCCGGTATTCAGACCGAAGGAGTTTCCGACGATCAGGTCGATGCACTCATGGCACTCAGGCCAATTTTCCGGTATTCAGACCGAAGGAGTTTCCGACGATCAGGTCGATGCACTCATGGCACTCAGGCCAATTGTTCCGGTATTCAGACCGAAGAAGTTTCCGACGATCAGGTCGATGTACTTATGTTTTTCCGGTATTCAGACCGAAGAAGTTTCCGACGATCAGGTCGATGTACTTATGTTTTTTCCGGTATTCAGACCGAAGAAGTTTCCGACGATCAGGTCGATGTACTTATGTATTTTCCGGTATTCAGACCGAAGGAGTTTCCGACGATCAGGTCGATGCACTCATGGCACTCAGGCCAATTTTCCGGTATTCAGACCGAAGGAGTTTCCGACGATCAGGTCGATGCACTCATGGCACTCAGGCCAATTTTCCGGTATTCAGACCGAAGGAGTTTTCGACGATCAGGTCGATGTACTTATGATTTTTCCGGTATTCAGACCGAAGGAGTTTCCGACGATCAGGTCGATGTACTTATGTTTTTTCCGGTATTCAGACCGAAGAAGTTTCCGACGATCAGGTCGATGTACTTATGATTTTTCCGGTATTCAGGCCGAAGAAGTTTCCGACGATCAGGTCGATGTACTTACGACACTCAGGCCGTGGTTATCCCTGTGTTACCATTTATTTTGGTATCTAGGTCGACGTTTCTGTTCGGTATTCAGGCCGATTTCTTTTTCCATTCCAGACGGATTTTTCTTTCAAGACTGTTTCTTTGCCGATCCTGACAGGCATTCTTGTATTATATCCAGTTGGTGCAAATTTCTACGGTTCTTTTGTATTCAATCCCTGTTTACCCTGAAAGTCTGACAGCCATTGCTATCATCCGTTCGGGTTCCCAGCTGATTGAATAGGGGCAGCTGTAGCACCTCAAATTTGCACCTATCATTGTACATACATTCTCATATTAGGTCATTGCATTGTCCCAGTTGCCTCAAGTGCAAGCAAATCAAGAAATTAGGTCAAACTGATCAGGAGATCAGTCAACCAAGCAAGCAAGTGTGTTTCTCAAAGAGCCAAGGCCCTAGGGTTGGTCCAACATGTTCACATGACTTGGAGGTCCATTTGAAGTGTTTAAGTCAATGATTGGAGGCTCAGAGGTCACCAGTCCATGCCCAGTCAGTCAGAAACCCTAGAAAGTCAAAGTTGGTCAACTGTGGTTGATTTCATTGGTTTTGATGGATGGAAATGGTTTGAGAGAGCTTATTCATGTCCCAATAGGCCTCATATATCATGGCAATCAACATCATTGAAGAATTTGAAGCCAATCAGAAAATTTCCAAAAATAGAAACTGGACCTGTAATTTTAACTGCCAAAAATGGAAACTTCTTGATCCCAAGCTTACATCATGATACAAGCTTGAAATGATTTTTTTCCCAACATGAAAGTTGAAGATCTTGTTCTCCCATTTCCAAAAAGTCCAAGAACTCTCAATTCCCATGTATGGTTGTCAAGATATGATCAAATCATTTTCACAATTTCTTGAACTTCAAAGGGCCATATCTCATGAACCACTTGGCCAATTTTGGTGGGGTTTTTTCCTACAAGCTCTATTTGTTCCCCTCTTTCCAAAAATGCATTCACCATTCACCAAAACCTCACCATGCAAAATGGCATTTTTGGACTTGTCTTAATTAATTTCAAGTATGTTGAAAAGTTGACTTTTTGATTTAGTCATTTTTAACACTTGTGGCCAATTGGGACTTGTTTAGAATGTTGTTTGGAACTTGCTTGAGGCCCAATTCGTGCAGACCTTACACCCTCCATGTGCATTTGTTTCAAATTAGCAAAATGGCAAAACCACTTCATTTGTGATAAACATGATTAGCATTTGTTAAGCCAACACTAAACAGATGTATATAACATTTTTTCTGTCCATTTTCCAACCCTAGAGAGAAGCTGCAGCCTCACAAACACACAGATTTTTTCATTTTTCTCTCAAATCAACATTTTCATATCTTGGCATTTCTGCTCAAAAAACTTCAAAAGACCCGAGCATCCTTTCTTTGTTTCATCACCTAGCCATCATCTGGAAGCCATTTGGAGCACAAAACACCAGCTGGAAGTCCATTTTCGAGTTCTGTTTCTTCAAGACATTTCCATGGCAAGTTTTGATTTAAGTTGGATTTGAGTTTGTTGAGCTGAACTTCTCCAACCATCCATCAATACCAACTACAAAGCACATCTGTTTCGAGCATTGAAGGCCAAATAACCACTACAGCTCAACTGTTCTTCAATCTTGGTAACATTTCGAACCTCTCTTTTTTCCAAATCGTGCCATGCTTTAGATAGTTTATGCCTTGCTGATTTTAATGAGCTATGGATTGCATGAAATGGTTGGATATTCACTGACTTACATGGATTTAAAGTTTCACTCATGAACATGTTCTTGTATGATTTGTTTTGTATGTTTCGATTTACTGAAAAGCATGTTTGGATTATGCACGTGCTTGGTTCACTTGTTCGAATGGTATGCGTATCCATGTTTTCTGGGCGATTTTGTTCTTCATGATTTGAATGAGGATGAAGCTACAGTGCCAAAACCCTAGAAACCCAGATAATTGCTTTTGAATCGTATTTTTCTGCGTTTGGACGTTCTGTGCATGCTGTTGTTACTGTTTCATTAGCTTGCCACCATTTGCCGCTTGCCACGTCTGATAATGATACTCACCGTTTCATTAAAAGACCAACTTATTTACCATTATGCCACCGTGCCCTAAATTATTTAATTAATCATGTGGTAAATTATTATGTGTTCAATATTTATTCCATTTGATTCAACATCTTCCAAAAATCACATCTCATCCATTATAATTCCAAAATCCATGAAAATTTCAGCATTGTGTTCACCTTGATGTCTAGTATTTTATCATGATTTTTTCTGAATTTTTGGTTGGTCGAATTTTTAATGATATTAGGGTTTTGCTCATGTATGCATATTTTGTACATCTTACCAATTCAATTGTGAAATTGTGATGCATTGACCATTTGATCTGAAATTTTTTGTGCATAATCTACACTCATCCATGTTTATTTTTATGTAAAGATCATGATTTTATCCTATGTGGTTTGAGAGCTTTGAATTTTTTAAGTAGGGTGTGACAACTTGTGTCACACCAATGATATGCCATTTCATGATTTTTGTTGACATGCTTCCTGGCCTCCAATTGATCCAAAATTTTGCATGAATCTTCTCTCATATGTCTAGTTTATGTGTGAATTTTCTTGGATTTAAATATGCCATTTCCTAATTGTTTGAGATTTTTCTCCCCTGTCTAGTCAAATGTTGACTTTATGTGACACATCTTGCCATTTCATTTGGGAAATTCTCATCCTTTATTGGATGATCATGAAATTTTACATGTGCATACTAGACATCTTAAGCTTTGCATTGGTGTTGATCCCATTCATTTCTCATCTGTTGTCATTGAGTTATGATTTTTTGAAGTTGATACATGTTTGTTTGACTTCTTTGTGCATACTTGAAATTGTTTTGACTTTCTGATTTTAATTGACCATCTTCCCATGACCCAATTGAGCTGAAATTTTATATGCATGTCATATTATGGATTTTGATTGAGCATGAATTATTTGGTGATTTTTGGAATTGATTATGTTTGGTTTTGAGCTAAGTCTTGCTGTTGACTTCATTAAGCATGTTCAAATTTACTTTGACTTTATGATTTTCATTGACTGCCTTCCACTTGTCCAAATGTGATGAAATTTTACATGCTTACCATGCTATGTGTTAGGATTGAACATGATTTATTTGGTAATTTTTGAAAATGTTTGAGTTGACTTTTGATGCAAGTCATTCTGTTGACTTCTTTGAGCCCTCCCTTGCCATGCTTTGACTTCTTTTGCTTGTGAATTGATGATGATGCATGATATAAACTTGAGACCAATTGAGCTTGCTTCTTAAATGTTTGAACTTGATTTTGGTTGACTTTCATTTGCTGTTTTGACTTTCTCATTCCTTTTTGACCCTAGGCTTGTCCTAGTGGTCCAGTTACTTACTGTTGAGCTTATGTTTTCAGGTTGAACACCAAATGCCTCAAAGAGATCATACAAATTTGATTGAGCTTGATTATATATCATGTGTTAACCTCTTTGTTTTGTAGGTGATATGACTCATATGACTTGAGTCTTGTGCTTTGCACATTTGTCCCTCTGTGTTGACTGTTGTTTCCCAATTCCTTTTGCTTTGACTGTTGAACTGTGTACTGATCTGTTTGACCATTTCAGGTACCATTAGTTGCTTAGGTTCTTTGAACTTGCTTTGCTTTGCTATTTAGCAATTTGCTTGAGGTATAATTCCTTTTTCTTCATGTAGTCTGGAAGACCTGGCCTGTTACTTGGCCAGGCAACTGTCTGAAGTCCTCCTTAAGAGGCAATGTTTGTGTATGTTTAAATTGTCCTTGTACAGAGTCAAAGACCTCCTGAGTGAAGAGGCAATTGGCAGAACCAAGGGATAAGCAACCTATCCCCTGCTATTCTGTGTGTCTTCTGCTTTGCTCACACCACTGTGTTGATGCATTGCAGATACAAACCCAAGATCTTGTACAACTGTACAGTTGAGTCAGTATCAAATGTGTAGAAGGGTTCCCACTTTCTGAACCCACACATTCTTGTCAAATGCTCTCCCTGGCCAGGGATAAGAGCAATGAGGCACACCCCTCATCTCCTTTCATCTGCTTCACCTTAGCCCCTCAATGGCAAGGTTAAGAGCAACATTCACCCCACTCCAGAGGTTTGTTTGTCGAGGTTGATATGACCCCTCGACTAAAACCTAACCCATGTTTGAGCCCCCTTGTTGGTGTGTTTATTTTATGCTGTACATGTTTGTGTGGTGTGATTGTATCCCCTAGGTTTGTTAGACTCCGCGTAGTCTCGTTTACATGTCAATTAAGGTAGCACGGTTCCTTCGTATAGGACTTCCTTTCTTGCTTGAGCTTTCTTAACACACAAACAAACATCATCCCCTCTTAAGGATGCGTTAACTCCTTCTACTACAGATGAGTAAGTCTCCAAAGGTCGAGCATCAGGTAGATTGTGCAGTGACGTTGTCCACTTAAAAAACACAAACCAACAGTAATAGTTTGGCCGAACTACGGCAACTCTGATTCTCATATTCAGATGAGATACGTAGGCACGAGATGCGATTTCTTGTCGAGTTTGACTAACAACTAACACTAATTCTCTTCTCTCGCCCTCGTTGCGATTGAGACCTCCCCTTTCTCTTGCCCTAGTTGCAATCGAGACCCTCCTTGCTTCCTGTGCAAGTTAGGTGTGTGTGTGGCTTGCTTCCTGTGCAAGTCATGTCTAGGATAGGTTGGCCCTTGTGCCAGTTAGCTAGAAACCTTAACTTAGGGACGACTTTGCATGACAACATCTAGGCTCGAGTCGTAGTCTCCCTAGAGTTGTGTCTCCCTCTGTTATCTGGTTAGGCTAGTCCTTTTTTCCCTGCGTAGGGGAACTACATCGCCCTGATCTTCATACCAGATGAAGTATGTAGGCAGGAGATTGAGCTGATCTCTCCGGGCGCCCTTTTTCTTTTTTAACCCTTTGTGTCTTAACCACCCTTGTGTGTGTTCTGCTTGGAAGCCGATGTAAGTCCATCGAGTGGCATTTGGGTTCCAGTGTGTGTGTGTCTTGGTTCGGATGCTGATGTAAGTCCAGTGATTGGCATTCGGGCTCCATGTTTGCCTTTGTTTGTGTTTGTTTGTGTGCGTGTCAGCCGAGCTACGAATGCTCTGATTCTCCTTCGTCCAAGGAGATACGTATGCATAGGATGCGATATTCTAGCGAGCATGTGTCGTTTCCCCAGTCCGAACTACTTCGACTCTAATGTCTATGCCTGATAGACTAAGTAGGCCCAGGATGCGACATCCTGCCGAGTCAGTTTCAGTCTGTTTTCTTGTGTCTCTTTCAGCCAGTGTGTGTGTGTTTGAGCAGCGTTTAGCAACCATTTTCCCTTCCTTTTGTGCGTGGATCCCGTCGAGTACGACGGATGCGTAGGGGTGCTAATACCTTCCCTTCGCATAACCGACTCCCGATCCCATTCTCTTTGGTCGCGAGACCATGTCTTTTCCTAGGTTTACTTCGAGCGTTTCCTTTCCCTCTTTTGGGATAAATAACGCACGGTGGCGGCTCTGTTGTTCTTTCTTTTCCCGCCGGTTTTTCGCGTGATGCGACACAGGGAACCTTTCCTATAAGCTTATTCCCCAGTAGACAGACATCTTACGTGACACTAGTCTTCCCCAGTAGAGACATCGAGTTCTTCTATCAATCTTCTTTTTAATCCATTCTTCTCAGAGAACTTCCCAACATAAGTTCTTGATCTAGTACCATCCATGATAATATCCTCCTTCCTCTGGTTCTATCCATGATACATTTACTTCTCGAGTACGATGGTAGCGAGAGGTTAATTTAAGAGTCCCCACAGAGTACCAATAAGGATCTCTCCCTAATTATATAAGTACCATGATACACTGTTGTTTTTTATTTTCAATTCTTACACCATTGTTCACTTCGGTACTTACACTATTATCATTCTCGCTTCGATTCTCACAACATTGTCATTCATTTATTCTGGTTCTTACATTATTGTCATTCACTTTGTTTCTTACACTGTTGTCATTTATTCACTCTGGTTCTTACACCAATGTTATTCTCACTTTGGTTCTTACACCATTGTCATTCATTCACTTTGGTTCCCACACCATTGTCATTCATTCACTTTGGTTCTTACACCGCTATCATTCATTCACTTCAGTTCTTACACCATTGTCATTCATTCATGTGAGGGCAAAGGTTACTAATCCTTATTTTAATGATGGCAAACCTTTCTAGTTGCTCATAACGTGTGCTTTGGACGGTGTCATCATATCATAAAATGCCTTCATCCTCTAACATGCTCAAAGTATAAGTGAAATATGTCCATGCATATAGGAGCATCTCATTGACTTGAATAATGCACTTGATCATCGTTAGTACCTTAGGTTTATAAAAGAATGATTTCAAATGATCAAAATACATCTCAAAAACTCATTTTTGACAGCTTAAGAACTTTGAGTTGACTCATGACTTGGAGCGGTAAAACTGTGAGTCGACTCACGACTTGGAGCATAACTCTCGGGTCTGAATAGGTCGAGTCTGTGAGTCGACTCATGACTTGGAGCATACCTCTCGGGTCTGAACAGGTCGAGTCATAGGTCGAATCAACTCTGGAAAAACCTGTTTGAGTCGACTCATCCCCTATTTGAGTCGACTCATTGCCTGTTTCATTTGAACCATGTTGCCACGGGTCTGAATAGGTCGAGTCATAGGTCGACTCAACTCTAGAAAAACCATGTTTGAGTCGACTCATCGCCTGCTTCACTTTAGTAGTTTTGCCTCGGGTCTGAACAGGTCGAGTGACCTGTGTGAACAGGTCGAGTGACCCGTATGAACAGGTCGAATGGTCGCTGTTTGGACTCAATTTTCTATTGTGTAATTTTGCAAAATAATTATGGTATGTCTGTTATTTTATCCATGCATCATATATATATTCTAGAGTCTCTTCTTCAACAACTAACAAGAAAAGTGAAAGATATACACTAAAGTTCTCTTCATCTTCATTCTTCATTGCTTTTCTCAACAACTACACATAACATTTTTTGTTGATCATTATGCATTGTTATGGTGATAACGTCCAAATAGGATTGTGTAATCTTAGTTTGGGTAGAGGCTTTGAGTGGGTTTTTCTTGAATAAAACTATTGGGGTTTTATCCTCCAAGAATTGGGGGTTTTTGCACTAATTATTTCTTCATAGATTCAGCCGAGTGAAAGGTTTGAAGAACGGTGGGTTCGTTCAAACAAGTAAAGGTAACCAGAGGATTGTGAAGGAAGGTTAGGGTTCAAGCATCTTGTGATTGAAGTCAGCCGAGCTAGAATTTTGAAGAACGTGGAGTTCTTGTACTAAGGTAGCTACAACCGGAGGTTTCACACAGATCCGATCGAAATCAGCCGAGTTAAAGTTTTGGAGAACGTGGAGTTCTTTCAATAAGGTAGCTACAACCGAAGGTTTGTTCGAAACATTAAGAGGACTTGGTTCAACTCGAATCAAGGGGAGAGAAGTGAATAGGATCTGCAACAACACTCGGGGTTGGTTGGTGGTGATCATTTCTTCTCTTGTATTAACTTTGCAATTTGATAATAAAGATCTCAATTCTAGTTTTAGAATTGGGGGCAGACGTACCCTAAGTGAGGATGAAAGGGCAACTTCCTAAACAAATCTGGTGTTGTTCTCTCTTTCTCTTAACTCTTTAAATTCTGCATTAATTGAGTCTTGTGTGAATTTAACAGTAAAATTAATCTCGCTTAATTATTGTGCATAGAAATTGTTCGATAAATTGGTGCAATCACTTTGATTGCAACTAAGTAAAATTCTGCACATTCAACTTGAGTGAAATTAAGACTTGGTGTGAAGTGCACGCCAAGTGTTTGATAAAATCAAACTCGCACAAGTCTATCAATATTTTACTCGTTCTCTTATTGTGTTAACTCATCATTAGTGATAACTATATCAAGGATTAGGGTAATTAATCGATTGGTTAAGATAATAGTTGATTATCTCTATCTTAGTTATTCCATTTGGTTTCACGCATATCCGATCTTTCCATTAACGAATCGTTTAGACGATTATGGTCTAGGGAGATTTCGCAACCTTTGAAAACATTTTTAAAAAGCGCTAAATTTAAATACTGATCTATTCAACCCTTCCCCCTTTCTAGATCGGTACTATCGTCTAACAAGTGGTATCACGAGCGCCAATTCATCTAGTGCTTCGCATCTAACTTTTTAGAAAATGAGTAACGATCCTAAAGGGGAGTACAATAGAGCGCCTATTTTTACTGGCGAAACTAAAATTATTGGAAAGATTGTATGCGTATCCATATCAATTCTATTGATAGGAAGGTATGGAAAGTCATCCAAGATGGTCCTATGGAAATAACCATGACCAATGTGGATGGTGTTGTTATACCTAAATCTGAAGCACAATGGAAGTAGAAGATGAGAAAAAGTATAGCTATGATTGGAAAGTTATAAATATGCTCATCGTCGCCTTAGGTGTTGATGAGTATTATAGGGTTTCCCATTCTACTAGTGCCAAAGCTATGCGGGACTCATTGCAAATTACCCATGAGGGAACCAATGATGTCAAACTAGCTAGACTCAACACTTTAACTCAAGAATTTTACATTTTTCATATGAAGGATGGTGAAACCATTGCTGATATGCAAAAACGATTTTCTCATCTAATCAATCGTTTAAATGATCTTGATAGAACTACCCCTAATGATGTTGCTACTAACAAAATATTAAGATGTCTTAACAGGGATTGGCAACCAAAGGTCACCGTGATTTAGAAGCCAATGGTCTAAGAACATTGGACATGACAACATTATTTGGTAAGCTTCGAGAGCATGAGCAAGAGCTCATGAACCTTGAGAAACATGAGAAGAGTCAAAAGAAGGAAAAAAAAGGAGAAAGCTAAGGACACTGAAAGGAAGTTTATCACTTTAAAGGCTTCAAGATCTAAGTCATCCACCGATGATACATGTGAATTGGTAAATGGGTTTTAGTGTTAACTGAGTATTCTCTGACGTACGTGCCTTTAAAAGCGATGAAAGGGCAAGTGGTGGCAGATTTCCTTGTCGACCATTCAATGGTCGAAATGGCTCAAAATTATGTAGACATAGTGCCATGGAGATTGTACTTCGACGGATAAAGGCATAAGAACGGATCTGGGATGGGGGGAGTCATAATTTCTCCAGATGGAATTCCAGTAGAGTTCAAATACAGAATTGAAGCAGTATGCACAAACAATGAAGCAGAATATGAATCGTTGATCATAGGACTTGAACTTCTGCTGGAATTGGGGGCAAGGAATGTCAAAATTACGGGAGACTCTGAGTTAGTAATTAAACAGGTATCAAAAGAATACAAGTGTGTCAAAGAAAATTTAATCATGTATTTTGTGATTACCATCAGACTATTCAAGAAGTTTGAGCAAGTAAGCCTCCAGCATATACCACGGAAATAGAACTAGAGAGCAAACGATTTGGCGCAAGAAGCTTCAAGGTACAAAGCGTCAAAAGACCAGGGTGAAGAAGAGGTTCAAGTAACAGAGAAGGTACGAGCAACATTGTTATCACCATCAGATTTGTCGATTATAAAGTTAGGAGCTGTAGATAGATATCATTTTGAAATTCTAACCGTCGACAACGGGGGAGAAGATGATTGGCGTAAACTGTTAGTCGATTATTTACGTAATATTATAGGGTCGACAGATCGAAAGGTAAAATATAGGGCCCTCAGCTATGTCCTGGTGAATGATGAATTGTTTAAAAAGACAGCTGAAGGAGTTTTACTAAAGTGCCTGGGAGAAAGTGAGGCATATGTGGCTGTGTCGAGTGTACATAGTGGAGCGTGTGGGGCGCATCAAGCGGGACTGAAGATGAAATGGCTGTTGATACGCTCAGGAGTTTATTGGCCTTCAATGTTGAAAGATTGCATTGAATTTGCTAAAAGTTGTATGGAATGCCAATTGCATGGGGGCATACAACATGTGCTTGCAAGCGAGTTGCATACAATTATGAAGCCCTGGCCTTTTCGAGGGTGGGCATTGGATGTGATTGGAGAAATAAAACCAGCTTCGTCAAAACAACAAAGGTATGTGTTGGTCGGTATCGACTATTTCACAAAATGGGTCGAAGTCGTAGCATTGACAAATGTGGATCAAGAGGCTGTGATAGACTTTGTCCAAAGTCACATCATATGCAGATTTGGTATCCCAGAAACAATTACAACCGACCAAGGGTCAGTTTTTACTGGTCGAAAAGTGCAAGATTTTACAAAAGAGATGGGAATCAAATTATTGACTTCTACGCCTTATTACGCACAGGCAAATGGCCAAGTAGAAACGGCCAATAAAGTGATCATTAGCTTAATAAAGAAACATGTAGGCAAGAAGCCAAGAAATTTGCATAAGACGTTAGATCAAGCTTTGTGGGCATGTCGAACGTCGCCAAAAGAAGCAACCGGAACAACTCCATTTCGACTGGTATATGGGCACGATGCAGTGTTACCAGTAGAGATTCAGGTTCATGCAGTTAGAATCCAGAGGCAACATGAAATACCTTCTGAAGATTATTGGAGCATGATGGCAGACGAACTGGTTGAGTTAGATGAGGAAACAATGTTAGCCTTGGATTCATTACAAAGGCAGAAAGAAAAAGTCGCCAGAGCCTACAATAAGAAGGTGAAGGGAAAAATGTTTGTTGTCGACGATTTAGTTTGGAGAGTGATCTTGCCTATGGATAGAAATGATAGAGTTTTGGGTAAATGGTCCCCAAATTGGGAAGGACCGTTTAAGGTTTTGCAGGTTTTCTCTAATAACACCTACGAGGTCGAAGAGTTGGCACTAGATAGGCGAATCTTGAGGGTAAATGGAAAATATTTAAAAATGTATAGGCCTCTCCTTCAAGAGGTCAAGATTTTGACAGGCTAAATGGCTATCGAATAAACCAGGTTGGAGAAGACTATGTTTGAAACCAGCTATAAAAGCACAGAAAGTTAAATATACACAGTGCTGGAAAATAAAATATTGGCATAAAAATTGGCAAAAAGCCATTGTTCAAATATTACATAAAAAATAAAGTCTGTTAAAGTTGACCAAATCTAGACTGAAATGATTGAAGCTTAAGGTTGTAGTGCAGAGACTTAGGTTCCAAGTTGTTGGCTTGGAATTTAAGCTGTTCAAGCTTCTTTTCAACGTTGGAGAGTTCTTCAGCTACAGCCAAGGCATCGTTGGTGGTTTGCTCCACAGTATCTTGGGTCGGCTTTATAACCTTGTCGACAATACACAATTCCTCCTCAGTAATTGACTCCAACTCACTATCCAAAGCAGCAATTTGACGCTGAAGGTCATCAATTTACTGACGTATCTCAACAACTCTTGTTTGTTTAGAGGCCAATTCCTTTTTCTTTTCCTCAATCGTTCCCAACATTTTGGTGACCTCTTCGTCGACCTTCATCACCAACTCTCATTTCTCCTTCACAAAGGCCTCTGTAGTTACAATTTGGTGTTCATTTTCCCTAACGTTGTCGAGATGACGCAGCATGGGAACCAGAAGTTTTTCTAAAGCGGCCATTGCACACTTAGCATACTTAGAAAGGTGAAGCTCTTTGAGTTGGGCAATCACATGCAAGAGTTCTGGGCCGACAGTAGGTTCACTCATAAGCACATGGGGGAGATCTGGATTCAAGGCATGAAAGTGAACCTTGTCCATTAGAGCTTTGACCTTTGTCGCTTCAGAACCCATCTTACCAGAATGGTGAAGCTGCTCAGAATCTGAAGAAGCATCACGTGATCTTACTAGGCTACGAAGCCTAGCAATTGCTTCTAGAGCAGAAGGATTTATTGCCAGCCCCTAGGAAGATGAAGAGGAAGTAGTTGTTAGAGGAGTAGTTTGAGAAGGCTTGTTTTTTGTGATGCCAACATCTCTTGGTCCCCTTGAATCCTACAAAGGCAAGGAAGCTGAAGAAAGATTAAAGTCAAAACTAGTCGAACTGGAATCCGTGTGCGTTGTAGGGCTAGTGACTGAATCAGAGTCACTATCACTAATCTGGATAGGGAAGCCAACGAACTCACCAGCAGTGTCGACAAAGGGTGCTTGGTGAGATGGAGAAGAAGTCGGCGACGAGGGAGTATAGTCTACAACATGGTGGGGTTGCTCACCAGAAGCATCAGCCTGTATTAGAGCAAAAGGATGTTTGGAAGAAAAGTCCAGTAATTCAAGGAAAAAGATAGTAAAACAAGTGATTACCTGTGTCGGTGTAGAGAGAACGACATCCGAATTTTCTTCCTCCAAGACAGTAGCAGCAGGGGTGCTGGTCGACTTCGAAGTCCCCATAGCTGGATCAGGGACTTTATTAAGGATAGACGTGTCGACCATAATAGTGTCGACATCTAGAGAAGGAGCCTCTGGAGTGAGCACTTGGTGGTGTTTTTTCTTCTTGGCTTCACCACCCCTAGAGGGAGAATCATGCTTCTTCCTTTTATGGCCCTGGTGGCCTTTGGATTTGTGGGAGTGCTGAGAAGATGGCTGAGTCGGCTGAAGACATGAAGAGAGGTTATAAGTAGATATTCTAGTCAGAAGATCAGACAAGCCGACAAGAAATACCTTAGGTCCTGTGGCAGCAGAATGTTTATGTTTTTTGTATTTCTTGGATTGAGAAGAGACAGGTGGATATGTCGAACGTGGTTGACCCTGCACATAAGTAAGAAGCTAGAGACCACATATTGTTTCCCTTAGAGAAATCATAGAGTTGAGTGAGATTGCTACATATAAGTACATACCGAGGAACTGGGTTTTTTCAAAACTTGGGCAATGGGTCGCTCATCATCATCAGAGGACTTCTCAGGAACAGCCTGCAAGAGTGGAAATGACAGTTAAGAATAAATACCAAAGTAAAAGAAAACGGCAAATCAGCCAGAGTCGAACCTGAGTCTCTTGTGTCGAAAGGATAGGTTCATTGGTAGAAATGTGATCCACAAGGTCTAGGGTGATTGCTGTAAAGAAACATAGAAAATCAAGTAAGCGACAAAATCCAAATAAAAGGAGGTGTTAGCTTTCCAGAAAAGTGTTACCAATTTATGTGGAATCGAGCACTCTAACATATTGAGGATCAATATGAAGTGGCCCTGAGTAGTAGGGCAGATAATGCTTCGTCGGTACCATTCTGTCGGCCTTTTTCTTATAAGCATTTTGCACGTCTGAAAAGGGACAATAATACCAATCTGGAATTGAATTGCCAAAGGCTAAAGCCAATGGGCTAGATGGCAAAGGAGGGAATTTGATGTTTCCAAAATGAAGGGTGTAAAGATATTTCTCTTTCGGGTAACCAGGGATTTTAAGTTTTAGGAGCTTGTCGGTCCGACGAAGATTATCAGGTCGATACACAACTCGGGAATAGTTCTGAAAAGCTTGAATTTGTTTGGCATGGAGAGCCTTACACTTGGTCGATTTCGCCTGCAAATAAACAAGAGCCTGAGTTAGTTCAGATAATTTGGCCTCAGGAGCACCAACGTAAGCAACAAGATATGATTGCCATCAATCATCAAATTCCTTGGTGCAGAAGAAGGCTGGTTGGAATGGTATGGAATGGAGCCTTGGTCGGTTTTCCCAAAGGGCCTCAATATCTTCTTGGATCGTACTCCAGGGTTGATCACAAAGGATGTTTGTGAGTATGTCGAGAGAAGAATACAGGGACTTGGGGACAAACTGACAAAGTCCAAATTGTCTGGCTGCCAAGTTGGGTTGGTAAGCAACTAGGCCAGGGTTGGCGCCGAAGGTTACAACCAACAGAAACTGGGGGACCAAAAATCGTCTCCAGATAACAAAGGTTTCATTCTTATTCTCATCTTCAGTCGAAGGAAAAGCCCTAGTGAGCCATTCAGGACCTTCAGTCCGACTACTGAAAGGAGCCATAGAAGGGTGAAAGTCGCCGTGAGTCAACATGATGGTAAACAAGAGGCGAAACACCTTGACGTCAGGAAAGGTTTTATCGATGGGCGTCAAAGGGATCAATCATTTCTAAAAAAGGTGGCGTTCTTCTGGGGGACACGCAACCCTTCTCATCCCATAGGACGTTATGTCTTTAGAAAAAGTGGCATTGAGCCATATTTGTAGGAACCAGAAAGGACCGTGGGCCAAGACATTCTTCTTCTTTGAGTTCTCAGGGTCAAAAAGTTTTATTTGGCAAACAACTTCAGACAAAGACTCATAAAGAGAGGCCAGTATTAATTGGCCCAGAGTGATATCACGCTCTTGGTGTAGCTGAGTTGCTAGAAGAGCAAAGTATTTGGCTATCTGCATTGATCTAGAGCAGAACATAAAGCGAGACAGCCAAAGAGTCAGAAAGGCCACATGTTCTTCAGTGGTCACAGGGCCTGAAGATGTAGCATGATGATCAATAAAGTTATTGTATGTCGGCTTGCGAGAATCACCAACATTAAACCTTAGAGAGATTGGTGCGACGACTTCACAGTCGAAGACTTCGCCGGTCGGTTTTAAGCCGGTAATGGCAACAATATCTAAGAGTGTCGGCGTAATCATGCCACACTTTGTATGAAAAGAATTAGTCGAACTGTCCCAAAATTGGAGGGCAGCCAACAACATGCCACAAGACTGAGGGGGGCCACAACAGGCAATCTGCAAAAGGGTATAGGTACCTGTTCGTTTCTAGTGGTCGATTTTTTCTGTTTCTAAATGATCCATCCAAGCGCAAAACTTAGGATAGTTCTTGGGAGGAGCAGTCCTAAAACTCCTTTCGACATAACGGAGGGAGAAAGGTTTTTGAGAAGAGACCAGAGGTTCAGAGAGATGACTGGTGGGGAAAAAGGAATTTGTCTTGGTTATCTCAGGACGACGATTTTCTGGAAGTGGACCTAAGAATGCTAAAGGTTTGTCAGCCATGGAGAAAGGGATTAATACCTGGGAATGCCAAATTTGGCTTTTTCTTCAGCAAAGGGAGGTTCAGGAACATATTCCTTGCCATTAATGGTGAGTGGTTATGTGAGCTTTGCAGCGGAGGGAAGTGTTTTGCTTTTGCTTGAGATAGCCATGGAAGAAGTTGAAGGTTTGGAGAAGAAAGGTTGTTTTCGTTTACTGAAGCAGAGGGAGAAAAAAGGAAAGAAGAAGAAGAAACAAGGGTTTTATAAGAGTTAAACCCTAGGAAAAGGAAGAGTGAACGCTTGATTTTCCTTTTTTGACACATGTACCCATGTTCCCACGTCTGCAGACACGTGGCGACGAAGAGGTAGTCATGGTTGGAAACACGTTTCCGTCATAAAGACGTGAGGTGATGGAGACGTGATTTTATGTGTCTCGAGGGAAAAAAGAGATGTTTGTCATGATTAGATGACATCATCAGCGTGGGGAAAACAGGTGTACCACTAAGTAGAAGTGGAAGCGGTGAAAAACAAGTCGACGTCTCAAAGATGCCATTATCTCACAAAAAGTCGACATTCGAAAAGGGCATCTCTGGGGGGCATTTTATTACCATAAGAAATTGATGGGGCATGTTGAAGGCGTAATCAATGAAAGTGCCTTATGCATTTAAGGATTATACCCCACCAAGGGGAGGTTTAAAAGCCCAAGATAAACAAGAGCTGAGAAAACCACAAGTTACTAGAAGATGCAACCGATAGAAGAATCATGTTTGGTCGAAATCCATTCTGTCGACTGAACTGAAGATTGGGACTTAAGAAATTCTTGGTTGTGTCAAACACATAGGAGATGGTGTCGATCTAAATACCTGAGCGGGAGAAGTTTGAAATTCAAAATGACTAGCAGTTACAGGGAGAATAAGCGCCAGAATATGAACCAGTTTGTAGATCATGTGGCACGACGTCTGTTATTTTTTCGAAGTTTTGCTTGTAGGCAGTTTCTCTAGTTTATTATAAATAGGGGATCCCACAGAGGACTCGGGGTGTTCACTTTGTACCAAAAACATTTGTAAAAAACTTCACATTCCCAGCGCGAGGAAGCAAGAGTTTTTAAGAGTGCTATGTACGTGAATCACCACATTTATTTCAATGCAACTTCCTTATTTTTAATTTGTTCCCGTTGAACACTTTATTTTAATTTCTTTTACGTTTGAGTTATCATTTTACGTTGTCGTCTATGCTGTCGACACTGATTCTATTACGATAATAGAATTGACCAAAAGCGTGTTCATCGTGTACGTCTTTTGAATGTTATAGTTCTGTCGGTCACGAGTCACCCATAGTCTATAACATCATCATCATTTCATGTGGAAAAAACCTGTGCTTATTCAATACTTTGTCAGAAGTCGTTTCTCACAAAGTTAATAGTCTGCCGAATTGAATAAGTTACCCTGTCACACTAGCACATGTCTTAGGATCAACTGGTCGATCCTGCAAGTAACCCTTAGTTTTAAGGCCTAGGAAGAACCAACGGTTGTTTACCAATTTCCACAGTAAGCAACATGCCATGGCAAAAAAGATGTTGAGAGCAGGCTACTATTGGCTGACAATGGAGTCTGACTGCTGCAAATACGTAAAGAAATGCCACAAGTGTCAGATTTATGCGGACAAGTTCATGTTCCCCCGACACTTCTGAATGTTATTTCCTCACCATGGCCTTTCTCCATGTGGGGAATTGACATGATTGGCATGATTGAGCCTAAGGCGTCAAACGGTCACCGTTTTATTCTCGTAGCCATTGATTACTTCACCAAGTGGGTTGAAGCGGCATCGTGTGCAAATGTGACCAGGCAGGTGGTTGTGAGGTTTATCAAGAACCAACTCATATGCCGATATGGTGTGCCAGACAAGATCATTACTGATAATGGATCTAACTTGAACAATAAGATGATGAAAGAGCTGTGTAGCGAGTTCAAGATTGCATATCATAATTCTTCTCCCTATAGACCCAAGATGAATGGGGTTGTTGAAGCTGCTAACAAGAACATCAAGAAGATTATTCAGAAGATGGTTGTTACGTACAAAGATTGGCATGAGATGCTGTCATTTACTTTGCATGGCTATCGTACATCCGTTCGCACTTCAACAGGGGCAACCCCTTTCTCCCTTGTATATGGCATGGAGGTTGTGCTCAGGTCGAGATCCCATCAATGAGAGTCTTGATGGAAGCCAAGTTGACTAAGGCTGAATGGGTTCAGAGTCGTTATGACCAACTGAATTTGATTAAAGAGAAAAGATTAACTGCCATGTGCCATGGTCAGTCATATCAACAAAGGATGAAGAAAGCCTTTGATAAGAAGGTCAAGCATCGTGTGTTCCGAGAAGGTGACCTCGTGCTCAAGAAAGTCTTGTCTTTCGCGCCCGATTCCAGGGGAATGTGGACTCCAAACTATGAAGGTCCATACGTTGTTAAGAGAGCCTTTTCAGGCGGTGCTTTGTTGCTCATAAATATGGATAGGGAGGATTTCACTCGTCCTGTGAATTCAGATGCAGTCAAGAAATACTTCGCCTAAAAAATAAAAACAGAATAGCTCGCTAAGTTGAAAACCCGAAAGGGCGGCTTAGGCAAAAATGAGCGTCTCAGTGCTTTGTTCTACAACTGTCATCTGTCAAAGATTCTCGCTCAGTCATCATTAACTGAAGTTTCGAATACAGTGGATTCAGAGTTGGTGGAGAAACGGTCATTATGTTCGATGTAGCCCTTTTCCATGTATATCACCAATTTCAAATTTGTAAAGAACCATGGAGTCTTGCCATTTGCGGACTACCATTCTCTTAAATAAATTTGAGCCTTTATCCAATTCGTTGCACTCTTATTTGTTTCTGTTTAACAAATGTTTGCATGTTTTAATTGATGAATATCAGTGTTTTAAAAAAAATAAAGTTTTCATGAATAAACTGTTTTAAACAAAGTGAACATTCACAATGACGGAAAGGATAAGTCGAATGCCCTTAGTGCTTTCCCAAGGATAATATGATCACCAAAGGGTAAGACATTTGTTCATATTTTGGTGTTCTTGCTCCTTGTATCCTCTTCATCAGCTTTCAAGTTGTCTCCTCAACCGAGTGCAGAAAGAATAATACATCATCAGCTTCCCAGAGAGTCTGGTATGAAAAGTTCTCCTTGATGGTTGTTGATTGATCTGTCTTATGGATTGCTTTCCCCTAGTAGGATTTTTGGATGTTCATCCAATACATTCCCGGTAGTTTGTTTGTGTATACATACTTGTTTCTCTCGCGGAGTTTTAGCAATCCATGATTGGTATATGGTTGATCTGTGAATGATCCCTTCTTTTCCAAAATTTTGCCTCGATATTTTAGAGATGTGTATCCCTCTATATCAGGCACTAGCATTTGTGTTTTATCATTTGTATGGTTGTCATCCCTTGTGTGGACTGACCTAAAATCCCTTATAGATTGATAAAAGTTGATATGCTTTAAGTTGAGAATATTCCTTGTCTCATCATCCTGACTATCTACTCACGAGGAAGGTTGTCTTTCCCCAGCATGAGTAAGAATCTCCAATGGAGTAAGCATGTGTTCCCTGCAGAGCTATCTTTCCAGATAATTGTCTCCTCAGCAGGAAGTTTCCTAGTGCAATTGATGAAGGGCTTATTTCCCATTTCATTTATTTTGAAAAGAAATATTCCCGGTATGTCGCTTGTTGATGAAGGATTCATTTCCAATTTCTCCACAAGGGTAGTTTCCTCAAAAGCATTTACAGCTTGTCCCCAGTAGGTTTGCTAGATCAGAGTTTGATGTTTGTATCTCCTCCGAGTCTGAAGATTTCTTCTAGCATTAAGAGCTGGTGGTGAAAATGTTTATTTCCTTCCCCAGTGGAGCAAAATGATATTATTCCCCTTTGCAGAGTTTCCTCTCCGGCAGATAAAAGGGAGTGTTTTGATTGATGTACATCTGATTGGTGGTTGTCCCCCATGGAGTTTCACATCATTCCTTAATAAGCTTCCCCAGTAGAATTTCTTCTCCGGCGGATCTTATTATTATTAAACCACCTGTCCCCAAGAGAGTTGATGGAAACTCCCCGACAGATTTTCTGCATCTTCCTTATGTCAGGATTGTTTCCTCCTGGAAGACTTCTCCTATGCAGAGTGTTATCTCCTGCAATTGGAAGCTTTGACTTTGCCTATCCCCAGCTATGGTTAACGTCTTCCCTTGTTTACTCTTATTCTAGAGATAATCCCCATCAGAGTTGAGTTCTCTGTTTGATTATCTTCTTTCGCTGCTCCTGAATACATCTTCTTTGTATCCTCAATGAGTGTAGCTTTGGGATAGGGTTTGATATCCCCGATGATTTATTTTCATCCTTCTCGGGTTATTCCCAGGCTGAGTTCTCCAGTAGGCTCGCCCTTCTTGTCCAGACGTTTTCCGAGTGTCTGTTCGTGATTCTTGGACTTGTTTGTGTTAGATATGTCTGTTTGTCATCATTAATTATCCATAAATCATGCATATACATGCATAATCATAGTATTCATATATTCATGATGCATTCTTTGCCATATATCTTTGCTTGTTATCTCCTGCTATAGGTGAAATGTTCTTCCCCAAGCAAATGTTTGTGTCTGATCTCTCCATATAGAGTCAGCCCCATAAGCAGAAAGTGTCTATCTTTTCTTCTTTCTTTCCCACTGCGTTATGTCCTCGTGGATGATTATTGTTTCAGTTTCCTCCCCAGTTGTGTATCGAGATGGAATTACTCCCCTGAGTTATATCCTCATCGGGTTGAGTCTTGTTTCATTGTGTCTTTCTAGTTTTTTCCTAGATTGATTCCTTTCTTGTTATCCCCTGCAGTTCCCTGTGGTTCAGTTGTTCAATTGCTCAGTAACCAGTAATTCTTCATCCTTTCCCCAACAGATTTTGTGGCCTTCTACCCAGTAACCGGTAGTTGTAAGTCCTATTTCTGTGGTTTTCTACCCAGTAACCGGTAGATGTAATCCCCTCTTTGTTGGTTATCTTTACCCAGTAATCAGTATTGACATTCCTTCGTTTTTGAGTATACCACCCAGTAAACGGTGATATATCTCTTGGATAATTGCTTTTGTCAGGCAATTTATCCCTAGCGAGTCATCTTTCATTTACCCTTGTTTGGTGATGATTGTTTCTTCTTCTGATTGGTCATCATTTTATACCTAGTAATCGGTATCCCGATGTCCTTTCTTTTCGGTCGATTTATCCTTTATTAACCCAGTAACCGGTTGAGGATAATCTTCCATGCGAGTATGTTATCTACGTTTTTACCCATATAACGGTAGTAGATAATATATCTCATGCGCTCTTCAGTCGAAGTCTTTTTCTTCCCTAGTCGAGTAAGATTCGTATTTCCTTGTGGAATCGAATGTCCATCCTATAAGTCGAGTTTTCTTTTTCAGCCCTCCTTTTGGATGATGAGTGTCTTGGATATGTTCCCAATTCACGCCCGATTGGTCACCTATTATATACCCAGTAACCGGTATCACTGGTGTTCCTTCCTTCTGCTCCATATTATGACTTTTTGTCCCCTGTGGAGTCAGATTTTCCTGAGTTGAGATGTGCCTATTGGGTCCTCCTCATATGTTTCGGATGATTGATATCTTTCACCCATATACCGGTCTTAGATATTCTTTCTCCCTGAGCGTGTTGTTCCCTCACCCAGTAACCAGTGTTTTAATAACATGTCTCTCTTTGAGTTTATTACCCAGTAACCGGTAATATCTCGTTGTTTCTTCCTCAGTTGAGTCCTTTGTGGACATCCCCGTCTGAGTCCGGATTTTTTTATCCGATGTATCCTTTGTGGATAGTTTTGCTGTATTGGCATATTCCCCAATACATGCATCTTCGCGTCAGCTCGAGTCTTTCCATCGATTTATTTTTGGGGAATCCCTTCGTGTCTCCCAGCAAGTTTTCAAGTCGTGACCTGCTCACGCATTTTTACCTTATTTCCCCCAGAGTCTCTGTCTCCCTAGTGAGTGTGTTACTCCTATGGATCTTCAGTTCCTCCCGATTTCTTTTCCTTTGTGGCAATTATTCACCATGAAGATTTTATTTTGCATGTATACATTTGCATCATGAGGTCTCTTAGGGACCAAAATTCGTCTCTTTGCTATTATTTAAGCTCATTCTATCTTGTCGAGATGAAGATTTTAACCTTCATATCTCCGTCTAGAATTACCTTAAATGGGGGCATCTATAAGACCCTAATTTTGACCCTAAGATCCCTTATGGCATCATGTTATTGCACAAGTGCATTGCCTCAAGGAACATAGCATGTTTGGCTCCTTAACCCTAGGGTTGGGACTTGTTTGAGTGATTTGAGATCACCAAGCATGCTTGTATTGTATGTTATTGCTTTTCTTATTTGATTACTAACCAAAAGCACAAAAATATGTCACTAACTCTTTTTGTTTTGAAGCTCAAGTGATCATGTGCTCCACAATGCTCCTAGGAGGCTCCTAAGCCCAATGCAAAGGCTAGATGAAGATGAGAAAAAGCATAACAATGGTCCACAAAGTTCCTAATCATCATATATGTCTCCCAAGTATCTCAATTTTCCAATTTGATCAAGATAACTCAAAGGGCTTGAAGATTGTTTCCCAAGGAAACCCTAATTTCATTGTGCTTTGACTGTGCCTTGCCCATGAAGCAATCTCAACCTCTGATCAAATTTAATCAAGGTAAGTTCTTTAATGTATCATTTTATGCATATATGAGCCTATTTGAGGCCCCTCAATCATTTATTCATCAAGATTGGACGTTTGACTTTGAAAAGTTGACCAGTCAAGTCATCTGACTAAGCTGAGGTTCAATGAGCTATAACGTTTGATGTGTTTGTAAAATGAAGATGACCCCAATATAAAAAATGTTCCTAAGAACCATATGAACAACTTTCATGTTCATAAAAAAATCCATTTGAAGCATGTAAAGTCATCATTAATTTCAAAACATTATAGGTCATTTTGGCTGAAACCCTAATTTTGTGTCAACTTGCCAATGGCATAACTTTCTCAATTTTTATGATTTAGAGGTGGGACCAAAGGTATTGGAAATGTTGAGATGTCTAATTAAAATGTTATGTTGGACAAAATTTCATAATCCTAAAGGAAATGTTCCATTGCAAAACATTATAGGTCATCTTTGACCTAATTCATTGAATTTGAAAAAGTACCCAACTTCAAATGCCCATAACTTTGTCATAGAAAATCCAAATGATGCAAACTTTGAGTGTAAATTGACTATCTTGAAAATATATACAACTTTGATGTTGGAGATTTTTCATTTGAAGCGTGTATCATGAGGTCAAAGGGGTTTGACCAAGCTTACTTTTGGTTGACTTTTTCAAAGTGATTTGCACATGTTTTACACTTGAACTATCCAAGCCAGTTTTGATCAATTTTCACATGTCAAATGGTTTTTTCCCAACATGACTTTTATTCCTTATTTCAAGAGCTTTCCAACCATTACTCACAATAGTCATTTGGATCTAAGATTTGAGAGATTCAAATTTTTCTTCATTTAAGTGTATTTTTGACATTTTATGTTAAAAATTGAGATGCAAGCCTTTTCCATTCCATGTGCACGACCACATGCTTTCCATATGAGCTCAGCAAGTCCCTTCAATCATTCATGGACCTCTCACACATCCACAAAGGCCCATGCATTCAAAATTGTAATTCCCATGCACATGAGCAAAGTGTGATGATCAGATGCATTTACCTATAAATAAGGGCTTCCTCTCCTTCATTTCAGGAAAAAAAAACCCTTTTGGAGATCCCACATGCTGCTGAATTCAAACCACAACCCTCACCATAGGAATCACTCACCATTTTTTCAATATTTTCGAGCTTGAAATTCAGCAACATTAGTTGAGTTTCAAAGGTAGATTCCTTAGCCAATCATCTTCCCTATATTCAGAGATCAAAAAGGAGAAAAAAGCTTGAAGGATTCATGGCCAGAAACTCACCATTTTTGAAGGTATAAGCTCAAACTGTTTGGATATGAAACTCACGATTCAATGTAGTATTCTTGTGTTTTTGTGGTTCTCTAAAGTCCTCATACTTGAGGCAAAATTTTGGTGCATTTAATTTTCCATTTCAAGATTAATCCGTGTGGACACCATGATTTTCTCCTTTATTTTTCTCTCAATATAGGAAGAATGAGAGGAATCTAATGGTACAGTGATGATCAACATCACATAAGCTTCATTTCCATGCCCTTGTTTTTTTATTTTTGATGAGATTCGTTTTCCTGCAATTTCTGATTGGATTCTATTTGGTTGATCGGAGAAGGTGGTGGTTTCCATCACCACCACCACGTGTACTGATCACAGCCATTGGATCTCTCCCTCACGATCTAATCTCGTGCATCCTTTCTAATTACTTTTTTAATTCATCGTGTTTCGCTGCTGACTTGAGTACATCATGCACCCTCAGATCCAGACCGTGAAACACGCCACGTCATTTAATGAGACGGATCCGGTGGCTCATCTTTTTTCGCTTTATTTCATTTTCTCTTTATTTTCTTTTAATTCATTGTATTTTCAATAATTCATAAAAAAATCATATGAGGTCAGAAAAATATGAGACCAACTTTAAAATTTTTCTTGAAAAATCTAGTTTCATCTTATGATTTTTAATTATTTTTGTGACCTCATTTGATATTTTTTCAGGAATTATTTGGTTTTTAATTATTTTAATTCATTTTAAAATGCTTTCTGACTTTAGAAAAATACAAAAAATATTTTCATAGCATCTATGGATCATGATAAGTCAATGAAAAATAGTCTCAACAATTTCTTGTTTGTTTTGAAATTATTTGAGATTATAATTCATATTATGCTATTTTCGGTTGTTTTTAATTGATTTTAATTGCTTTCCGGCTTTAAAAATTTGTGAGAAAATTAGTCAAAGTTTGTTTGACTATGTTGAACCTATGAAAATTTAATCGGACTTATTGAAGTTGTTTTGAATTGAATTTGAGGTTCAACTTTGTTTGTTTGTTTTTTATTTGTATTTTCTTTTAATTCAAAAATTACCAAAAAAATATTATTGACTTCTTGACTTGTTATATTCATTCCTCTTCTGTTTGGTGTTGATCAAGGTTGAATTGATTCAACTTTGATCAAATTCATTGGATCTTGTGGTTTGAGAATCCTTAAGGATTATCACCTAGAGAGATGAATGAATTTGATCAAGGATGAGTTATCCCTTGATCAATTGGGATTGGTTGTTGTCTTCTTACCCCCATCCCTTTCATCTTCATCCTTTTCTTTCCCTCAACGGCCAATGAGTTAAAGTCTTGAGGTTGGTCTTGACAAATAGAAGTTTAATCTTCTTTTATCCAAACCAAACTCAACTTGATCCATGACCAAGTGAGTCATTTTGTGTCAAAGATAGGTTACTTCTTGGTCAAGCAAATAACCAAAAGTCAATACAAGGCCCTTCCCCTCTTGTTTGGCATGTCAAGTTTATGGAGATTGGCTTACTAGTCATGACCTCTAACTTGTGTTCTTTTCCTATATTCTTATTGACCGGCCTCAGATAGGTGTGGCTACTATATTAGTCCACTTACGATTTCTTAACATAGCGCTACATTGTCTTGTGACAAGGTAACATAACTCTACTAACTACTAAGTTTAATTTGAGATTTTAAATTCTTGTCATTTACTTTTAATGTCATTTATTTCTTGCTCATTATTCATCTTGATTTTCATTTTGCTCACTTGAGCACATATTTTATGTTTAAGTCATTTTTCTTTTGCTCATTTGAGCCTATTATTGTATATAAATATATTGCTATTTTGTGTTGTTTTGTGTTTGTTTTGATGTGAACCAAAATACAAAAGGAGAAAGGACTTAGAATTAGGATTCACCCATGCTTAAAAGAGTTCAAGAGCAACTAGGCCTCATGCCTTTAGAATGCAAAATATGTTGAAGAGCAACTAGGCCTCATGCCTTTAGAATGCTAAAATTCAAAGTTGACCTCAAAGGAGTTCTCCTAAAACTTATTCTTTGTCCATTCCCTTTATTAGGTTGTGAGCTTTTTAATTTGTGCTTTTGTGTGATAGGAATCTCATCTTAAGATTGGGAAAAGAGGACCATTGCCATGAGTAGCCAAGTTAAGAGCCAAGCCAAATGGAGATCCTAGGAGCTTAAATTCAACTTATTGATTGCTCGCTTTGTATGCTAAATCCAAGAAAAGGAACTCCAAGGGTTATCTCTCCCCTCTTATCTTTGTATGCTTTAGGAATAGCCCTTCTCTCCTCTCCCCCCTCTAACCAAGCCAAAAATCATTTTTAAGACTTTGACTTTATTTCGAATTAGAAACCTAGGCCTTAGGCCTTTGACTTTTCAAAACCATTTTCATAAATACTCATTATAAATAAACTTTAATCCAACTTTGACCTCATTTTGTAAATAAATTCAACTTGTAAACATAACCCATTTCAAGTTGTTTTGTGGTTCCAATGGCCACTTGTTAAACTCTTTTCAAAAACATTAGTCATAGGTTTGAGTTATCATAGTGGTTGATGTAAATTTCACCTCATCCTTAGTGTTGGATTATAAGCCTTCCATGCTTATTATAGGGTTAACCCCTCACTAGCATGTTGAAGTCTTCCTCGCATGGTGGATTGTTGGTTTAGGTTGAGTTTTCTCCCTTTGATAACAAAAGACCTTAAGGCTTTTGATTAAAATCAATTCACCAATCTTTGAAATTTTTACCACGAACTACGAGGTTTTGATCCTCCTCTGTGATGGTATGTAGACAATGGGTTCATCCATTCAAACAATAAAATTTGTAAATATAATCTATTCTCTTCTCATCCCTCCAATCTTTTGCACAAATCTTTTCACAAATACCAACCTACAACACATATTTGCAAAAAGGGTTCCCTTAGAGTACTAAGTATGTTTTGGGTGCATAAAATCTTACCATTTCATAACCAACCCCCTTACCTAGATCTCTGACATTTTTATTAGTTTTTGACTTGAAAAACTTCTTACTTGGCTTTTGTTCACTTTTTAGCCTTTCCTTTGGATAAATAAAAGTGCGGTGGCGACTCGAATTGTATGTTGACTTTTGGTTTAGTCAATAAACCTAAAGGTAACGAAAACCCTGCTACACTTCCTTGATGAGTAAATCAGATTTCAACCCAAACAATCCTCTTTTCTTCACCCAATGAGCCTCTATCTCAGACTTCTTCAAGTAAAGAGCTTCAACAATAAGATGAGATATGGGAATCTCTTCCAACCCACTAAATGGCACTCTACTAGAAATAGGTATCCCCAAGAGATGGGCATACTCCTCCAACATAGGCACAAGCTGATAATCTGGGAAATTGAAGCAACGATAGAGAGGATCATAAATCTGCACCAATGCACTCAAGGGTCCTTCAACCACATCAGTAAACAAGATAGATAGAAGCTTCCCATGATGTTGTTTGAAGTCCAAGGGATCTGATAAAAAATATGTTAGCTTCCTTAACTCTTTCATGTCGGGACATCTGAAACTGTACTTCTTAGTATTCCTTCGTCCACAATCCATGGTCTGAAAATATTTGCAAATAATACCTAAATTCCTTGAAATTTTTGTGTGATGAATGTTATGATGCGCATGAATGCATGAATGCAAAAATCACAAATAAGAGATCACACACAAGGAAAACAAATCAAGGTCAAAGGGATGAATCAAGTCTTTGTCAAGATCAATCATTCATTTTGGTGGATTATGGTTTTCGCCTTATCAACACCCAATTTCCATTGATATTGACAAGACTTGATTGGAGCAACCAAGAATCAAGGGTTGGTTGTAAGTCACGATCATGGAGACTAGGTAAGAACCATCCCAAAGGAGTGAACTAAGGATAAAAACATGTAGATCATGTTCTAAAAGTTCCCAGAGTATTAATTCCATCTATCGAATATTACAAGTTAAGATGACTGACTCATCGACCCATAATATTCTCAAGAGAAACTCGTCTGAGTGTAGTATCGCGTAACAACTGTTATCAAGTCTACACTTGAACAGTCTTTACACTACGTCCTAAATAGGCCAAGAGGGGGTAAATGTTCTACGGTCCTCAGCTTCTCGGACCCAAATTAGAGATAGTAATGCCTAACCACAAATACTTGTGTGACATTTCCAAATCTAAAAGGGTCTCCACTGAGTAGATGGATCTCAAGCCAACTTGTTAACGATTACTCCACACAAGTCGAACATGACTATACCATCCTCTTATCTTAATTGCACTCAAGTTCGGGTTAGAACTTATCTCACCACTCAGAGATCACCAAGCACAACAAGCAGATCATATCACACAAACAAATATACATACATCACACATATACAATTATATACACACAAAAAAGTAGGCTAAACCCATTGGAGACTACTCTCTAGCAGAGTTGCCACTTAATTTCTGTAGCGGTAAATTTATGATCATCAAGCTATGGATAAGCAAGACATCAAATAACAAGAGTCGCCACCGCGCTTTTATTGTTTCCAAGGGAAAAGGGAAAAGTACGAACAAAACCCAAAAATAAGAAGTTTTCAAATCAAAACTAATAAAATGCCAGAGATTACAAGTAAGGGGGTTGGTTACACATAGGGGAGGTGTTAGCACCCAAAGTGTCCTAGGTACTCCTAGGGAGTCCTTTCTTGTGTGCATATGTATTTTGTACAAAAAGATGTTTACAAACAAATAGAATGGGGGGATGAGAAAAGAATTCATTAATCATATTTTTGTGTTTGACAAGACCTTCGAACTTGTGCCTACGTACCAACATAAAAATAAAGGATCAAAACCTCGTATTTCGTGATATAAATTTCAAAGTGGATGCATTGCTTTTAATCAAAAATTAAGTTTGAAAGGCACAAGGGCCTAGAAAATGGTTTGAATGAGTTGGTTCTTTTTTGCTTTTGAAAATTTTAAGTCAAGTATAATTAAGTTTATTTACAAGTTTGATTTAAGAAAAGAAGCTTGAAAATTCAATGGCATAAGGCCAAAAATTCTAATTTGCAAAGGGTCTAAGTTTTAAACAAAAGACAAGTAGAAGAAAATAAGTTTTTTTAAAAGGAGGGAGAGATTTTGAAATTAAAGATATAGGAGAAGATGAAGAAACTAATCCTAAGCATAAATTTAAAAGTTAAGAGTTGAAAAGATCTAACCAATGGACTACAATCCAATAGACAAGAATGTCATGTAGAAACCCCAAATTTCCTTGGACATTAGAATCAAGCAACAAGCAATGCACACAATATTAACTTGAAGAGCAAGGCATCAAATAAAGATAGTCTCATCCAAGCTTTAGCCACTCCATGATCTTCTTCAAATTTTCCCATGTAACAGATGAATTCCACAAGTCACAGGTTCAAAATAACAGTTTCACAATGATTATGTTGCAGATGAACTCAAAGGGATCTTCAATGATGTATCAGATGGAGTTTCAAATTACAAGCACTTGGTTACATGAAAGTTGGCATTGGCCAAGTCCTTTGCATAGGGAGTGTTGCCTAAATTCTAAGTCCAATTGTCTCAGATCAAACAAACAGTCCACACAAGAAGTTTTTTTAGGGTTTTTTGTTCTTATTATATACATTAATGGTCAAAGACCACACAAACAAACACAATATACACAAACAAATAATATCACAAAATATGGTCCAAGTGGACAAAGGGAAAATGACATTAACATAAACAATTAGAATGGCATGAATAATGGCAAATTAATAAAGCTTAAAGATAAAGTGCATTAAAAGTAAAAGACTTGAAAATAAATGTTAGTTGTTAATAAGTTAGAAGTTAGTATTGCTTTTGCTTTTTTGTTTAAGTCATTCTTTGGAGAACACTCAACCCACTTATCACAAGCATGGATCCTTGAACCAAGACATCTTCCAAAGGAAGGAGAAAAGGTCAATTTTCCACACAATACCATGAAAGAGGGGAGACTTACAATCTCACTAACTAGAATGCTATTCCTTTTGTGTAAAAAATATAGTGTTATGTTAAGCAATCTTAATTGGATTTATGTAGAAGTCATAACTATTTGAGGTCGGGCAATAGAATTTTGGTGTTAATACATGTTAGAGACATAGTATAATGGACTATGCTCATTAAACATACCACATACAAAAATAATATGCAAAAGAGGTGGCCTAATCTCATCCATACTTATGTTGATTTTTCAATCAACTAGCCTTAGGACCTTGAGATATCATAGGACCATGACATGAATGCACAAAGAAGGGGAACAAGATGAAGAGGGAAGGGAATAGATCAAAACTCAAATTGGACAAAGGATGACTTTTACCAAATTAAGATCATTCATTCATTTTGGGAGATGGAATGTACATTCCATCAATCCC
Organism: Lathyrus oleraceus; assembly: GCF_024323335.1. NCBI lineage: Eukaryota > Viridiplantae > Streptophyta > Magnoliopsida > Fabales > Fabaceae > Lathyrus > Lathyrus oleraceus. The sequence goes on from NC_066581.1 coordinate 43,001,316, forward strand.
CTAAATCCAATGATCTTAACCTAACAAAGTCAAATCAACATTGACCAAGGCCCAACAACACAAGTCAAACTTATACAAACAATCAAAATGGCTCAACACAATTATTTGGCATTTATTCAATTTAAAAATACTAAAAATAATGAATTAAATTAAATATGGTTTGTCAAATTCCCTAAATCTCATCAAAACACCAAAGAAATGGCCATGAGATTTATCATAGGTCAAACAAGGTCAAAGAGGTCAAAGGACCTTGGAGAATTTTTTTTAGAATTTTTGGAGACTTAAAAGCATTTTTAAACAATTAAAATATTCATAAAATCAATTAAATCATGAAAAATATTAATAACGATCCAAAAAATAATTTTAGTTCAAAATGTGAAAGACGATTTTATTTTAAAAAAATGGATGAAACTCTCATATTTTTTGGATCAATATTAAAATTAATATGAATTAATGAAAATAAAACAAATTAAATGAAATTCAAATAATCAGAAAAAAAATGTGGACCACTTGATTTCCCTCATTAATTGAGGTGGCAGAACAAGTGGTCTAAAACACGCGTTCCACCAAACGCACGAGTCAGCGCACCACACCAATGGTATTCAAAAGCAACGCTCAAGATTAAAACGATTTGAACTGATCATGTGGCTCAGAACCTATCCAGCACACCACCGGCGCTGAAACTCCGGTCACCTTCTTAGGCGAGGCTCACCGGACTGGTTCAGTCATCACCATCACATAAATGAAAAAAGAGGACATGATCTGAAAGAAAAAATGTTGTATAGTACGAATCTGACCTCAATTTTAACTAACTCCACATATATGGAAAGATATGAGGAGTTGAATTTTTAGGTGTGTCAACTGAGTTGCTTCGATTTGACCTCAAAGCAACTCAATCTTCTTTCCTACATTGGTAGGACTTCAGACAACCAAAGATCCAAGAGAATTGATGAGAATTGAGTGAGAATCGAAGAGAAGAAAATTTCTGGAAAATACCTTCAATGTTGTGCAGAATTGGATCTTGCTTGCTTCAAACTTTGCTTGATCACCTTCAGGAAGCTTGTAGAAGTGGCTTGGCAATGGAACAAAGCTTTGGATCCTGGAGTTTTTGAATCTCCAAACAGTGAGATTCAAACTCAATTTTCATATTAAAAATTCTCAGGTTTTCCTTTGAATTGCGAGGGTTTGAAAAGAGGGGGCAAAGCTGGCGCGCAAGGGATCTTTCAAATGAGCTCAAAGGCCTTGTATTTATAGCAATTGGAAATGATATTTGCACACTTGAAAATGTTTCCAATTTTGGCAATTGCATGATGCAAGCTTGCATGGGAGTGTACAGGCCCATGAAGCAATCCATTTGGGTCCAAATTCAACTATTCTTAAGTCTCAAAGAAGCTTGAATAGCAAGGCAATGTGAAATGGTGTTTTGGACATTTGATCTTTCCACTTGATGCAGACCTATTAAGACCATACGCAACCCTAGCAAACCTCATTCAAAATGCATGAAATAGGACTCTTTGGAAATCTTAGATAAAGGGGATCAACTTTGATGTTGGACACTTTTTCATTTGGAACATGGATCATGGTGAATTTTGAGGTGGAAGTTTGGAAATTTCAACATGTTGAAATTTTTTCTAAGTGTCAAGTCATATACCTCAATGTTCCACCTTACTTAACTTTTCATGTGAGCTCCAAATTAAAAGAGTGTCTTCATAGAAGTTGTATCTCTTTCAAATTCCTTCAAAATAGTCACCAATTTCATGTCATTTGGATTTAGAATGATAGAGTTATGCATTTTTGAAGTTGAGGAAAATCACTTGTTCAATGGTATTGGTCCAAAATGACCTATAATGTATCCTCATATCACATGCTCATAAAAGTTGAATTAGCTCTCACTCCAAACATCAAAGTTGAAGTAGACATCTTGAATTTTATTTTTCAACTTGTAAATATTTCATCTCATAAACATTGAGCAAGTTATGGCCTTGGGAAGTTGACTTTCAAATTAGGGTTTAGACAAAATGACCTATAATGTTTCAACATATGAAATGACTTTCTAAGAAAAATTAGCTCTAGACTTCACATGAAAGTTGTTTGTAATGTCATTTAGAGTAACTTTGCTCTTGGAATCATTTTCGTATGGTGAAAATTATAGGAGATAGGGTCTAGGGAGACCCAGTTTTGATCAGATGAATTCATCTGGCTAACCACCATCAACCATCTTGCTAACCTCCAATTCTATTAACTTTTTTGGCTCATGGTAGATCATTTATGCATAAGATGATGAAATTTTAAGTGCACCTTAAGAAAATTTGATCAATTGGTGAGGTAGCTTGTTGAAGAAGTTACTCAAGATATTCAGATAAACTAGGGTTTCCAAGGCAAACTACCTCCAAACTCTTGAAGAAAACTTGATCAAAGTAACATATGAAGATCATGGGGACTCATATATGATACTTTTAGACATTGTGGATCCATACTTGCTTGTTCTTTTAGCCATGAGGGTTTTAAACCCTAGATATGAGCTTGCTAGATCAATGGGGACCATGCCCTACTGTAAGACCCCAATATTGTCCCTAAAATCCCTCATGAAATTTCATCATAAGCATTAGCATTGGGATTATGCCTTGGCATACTCCTTACCCCTCCTTCATTGGGTTTGTTTGGAGAGATATCACCAAGCACTTTGTGATTGTATCATACTTGTATTTTATCATTTTACTAACCAAAATACCAAAAATATGTCTTTGCATTTGCCTAACTCTTTTGTAGGTAGGGCATGATCTCCATTGATCTATCAAGTTCACATCTAGGGTTTGAGATCCTCATGAACAAAGAGCACAACCATGAATTAATAAAATAATGGTTTTGAACATCATATATGAGTCCCAATGTTCTCTACATGTTATTTTGGTCAAGTGTTCTTCAAGAGTTTGAGGGTGATTTGCCTTGGAAACCCTAGTTTGATTGAGTATCTTGAGTAACTTCTCCAACAAGCTATCTCACCAATTGATAAAATTTCTCAAGGGACACTTCAAAATTAATCATATTATGCATATATGATCTACCATGATCCTAGAAAGTCAATAGAATTGGAAGTTAGCAAGTTGGTTGATGGTGGTTGGCTAGATGGATTCATCTGATCAAAACTGGGTCTCCCTAGACCCTATCTCCTACAATTTTCACCAAATGAAACTTATTCCAATATAAAACTTACTCTAAATTACATTCCAAACAACTTTCATGTTGATACCTAGAGCTAGTTTTTCTTGTAAAATACTTTTCTATGTTGAAACATTATAGGTCATTTTGTCTAAACCCTAATTTGAAAGTCAACTCCCCAAGGCCATAACTTTCTCATTTTTTATGAGATGAAAGATTTCCAAGTTTCAAAATCAAATTCAATGTGTCTACTTCAACTTTTATATTTTGAGTGGGAGCTAATTAGACTTTTTTGAGCATGTGATATGAGGTTACATTATAGGTCACTTTTGACCTATACCATTGATCAAGTGATTTTTCCAAACTTAAAAAATGCATAACTCTATCATTTCAAATCGAAATGGCATGAAATTGGTGACCATTTTTAAGGTATTTGAGATAGATACAACTTTGATGAAGACACTCTTCTCATTTGAAGCTCATATAAAAAGTTAAGCAAGGTGGAATATTGAGACATATGGCTTGACACTTAGAAAAAATTTGATATGTCAAAAATTTCCAAACTTCCACCTCAAATTTCTCCAAGTTCCAAGCTCCAAAATAAAAAGTGTTGAACATGAAAGTTGTTCCCCTTGATCTCACCTTTCCAAAGATCTCAAATTAATTCATTTTGGACAAGGAATGCATAGGCTGCGCATGGCATGAACATGGTGACATCAATTGGCAAGGATCAAACTTCAAACATCCATACACAATTGCTTAGCATTCCAACATGACTTCAACCTTGCTTACACTCAATTCTGGATCAGATAGAGTGATTTTATAGGCCTGCACACGCCCATGCACTAATGCATCACACATTGCTAATTTTGGAAGTTCATTTCAAGTGTACAAATATCAACTGAATTGGCTATAAATAGAGCCTCAATTGCTCAGAATTTCACACACATTCGCGCCAGCTTTGATCCCCCATCTCAAACCCTCACTTTGTAAAGGATAAACCTGAGAAATTCATTAGAATTTGAGGTTGAATTTCCACTGTTTTGAAATTCAAATCTCCAGGAATCCATAACCTTGTAAGCTTCTAATCCTTCTTCTGCAAGCAAGTGGAGTGAGATCAAGCGCAAGCAAGATTAAGATCAGTTAAATCCAGACCTCCATTGAAGGTATTTTCCAGAAATTTTGATCTCTTCGATTCTCTCAAATTCTTGCTCAATTCTATTGATTCTTTGGTTGTCTGAAGTCCTACCAATGTAGGCAAGAAGTTTGAGTTGCTTTGAGGCTAAATCGAAACAACTCAGTTCATGTACCTCAAATTTCAACTCCATGTATCTCTTAATATACTTGAAGTTAGAGTGAATTGAGGCCAGATTCGAGCTCAGTGCCATTTTTACTTTGAAATAATGTCCTTGTTTTTAATTTTGGTGATGGTTGATGATGGACCAGTCCGGTGAGGTATTCCGGAGAAGAAGACTGGAGCTACAGCTTCGGCCATGCGCTGTCATGTCTCACAGCCACATGATCCTCTTGATTTGTTTTAATCTGGAGTGTGCATTTGAATTACCAATGTTGCAACGCGCTGACTAATGACCATGGTAGAACGCGTATTTCTGGCCACTTGATCTGCCACCTCAATTAATGAAGGAGATCAAGTGGTCCACGTTTTTTCTGATATTTTAATTTTCATTTTAATTGAATTATTTTCAATAATTCATATTAAATTCAATATTGATCCAAAAAATATGGGACTTTCACCAGAAAAATTCAAATATTTTTCTCTTTCATACTCTGAATTAAAATTAATTTTTGGATCATTATTAATATTTTTCATGAATTAATTGATTTTGCATTTGTTTTTAATTGTTTAAAAATATTTTTAAATGTCCAAAAATTATGAAATTTTTTCTCCAAGGTCCTTTAACCTTGTTTGACCTATCATAAATCTCATGGCCATTTCTTTGGTGTTTTGATGATATTTTAGGAATTGGACAAACCATATTTAATTTAAATGCACTATTTTAGTATTTTTTAAATTGAATAAATGCCAAATAAATTTGTTGACCAATTGTGATGACTTTGTTTATGTTTGACTCTTGTTGTTGAGCCTTGGTCAAGGTTGATTTGACTTTGTCAAGTTAATATCATTGGATTTAGGGGATTGATGGAATGTACATTCCATCTCCCAAAATGAATGGATGATATTAATTTGGTAAAAGTCCTCCTTTGACCAATTTGTGTTTTGATCCATTCCTCTCCCTCTTCATCTCATTCCTCTTCTTCATTCATTCATTCCATTTGGCCAATGACATCTCAAAGTCCTAATGCTAGTTGATTGAAAAATTGACATGAGTATGGATGAGATTAGACCACACCTTTTGCATATTCTTTTTGTGTGTGGTATGTTTCATGAGCATAGTCCATTATACTATGTCTCTAACATGCATTAACACCAAAATTCTATTGCCCGACCTCAAATAGTTGTGACTTCTACATAAGTCCAATTACGATTGCTTAACATAGCGCTAAATTTGTGACATAAAAGGCATAAGCATTCTAGTTAGTGAGATTGTAAGTCTCCCCTCTTTCATGGAATTGTGTGGAAACTTGGCCTTCTTTCCTTCCTTTGGAAGATGTTTTGGCTCAAGGATTCATGCTTGTGACAAGTGGGTTGAGTGTTCTCCAAAGAATGTCTTGAAATGAAAAGCAAAAGCAAAACAATACTAACTTCTAACCTATTAACGACTAACTTTTAATTTTAAGCTTTTACTTTAATGCCATTTACTTTTAGCACTCTATTTCATTTTTCATTATTCATATCATTCTAATTGTTTATGTTAATGCAATTTTCACTTTGTCCATTTGGACCATATTGTGTGATATATTTTGTTTGTGTATACTTTGCTTGTTTGTGTGGTCTTTGACCATTAATGTACATAATAATATCAAAAACCCTAAAAAACTTTTGAGTGGACTGTTGGCTTGATCTTAGACAAAAGGACTTAGAATCTAGGCAACCTTCCTATGCTAATGGACTTGGCCAATGCCAACTTGTTGAAGAACCACGTGCTTGCAATTTGAACTTCATTTGATACATTATTCAAGACATCTCTAAGTTCCTCTGCAACATGATCATTGTGAAGCTGTTCTTTTGAACCTGTGACTTGTGGAATTCATCTGTTACATGGGCTATTTTGAAGAAGATCATGGAATGGATAAGCTTGGATGTGACCATCTTTATTTGATGCCTTGCTCTTCAAGATAATATAATTGTGCATTTGTGTATTGCTTGATTCTAAAAGTTCAAGGGAATTCTGGGTTTCTATTGACATTTTTGTCTATTGGATTGCTACCCACTTGGTCAGATCTTTTCAACTCTAAACTTTTAATTTTGTACATAGGATAGTCTCTTCATCTTCTCCCCATTTCTTTAATTTCAAAATCTCTCCCTCCATTTTTCAAAATCTTCTTTGATTGAACTTACTTTTTTCTAAAACTTTGACCACTTTGAAAAAAGATAGAAACTTTGGCCTTATGCCATTGCATTTTCAAACTTCTTTTCTTAAATCAAACTTGTAAATAAACTTAACTATACTTGACTTAAACTTTCAAAAAATCCAAAAAGAACTAACTCATTCAAACCATTTTAGGCCTTTGTTCCTTTCAAACTTAAATTTTGTTAAAATCAATGCATCCATTTTGAAATTTGTATCATGAACTACGAGGTTTTGATCCCTCATTTTTATGTTGGTACGTAGGCACAAGACCGAAGGTCTTGTCAAACATAAAAATATAATTAATGGATTCTTTTCTCATCCCCCCATTTTATTTGTTTGTAAACATTATTTTGTACAAAATACATATGCACACAAAAAGGGCTCCCTAGGAGTACCTAGGACACTTTGGGTGCTAACACCTTCCCTCTGTGTAACCAACCCCCTTACATGTGATCTCTGACTTTTTATTAGTTTTAATTTGAAAACTTCTTACTTTTGGGTTTTGTTCGTACTTTTTCCCTTTTCCCTTGGAAATAATAAAAGCGCGGTGGCGACTCTTGTTATTTGATCTCTAGCTTGTCAATAGCTTGATGATCATGAATTTCCCGCTACATAAATTAAGTGGAAACTCTGCTGGGGAGTAGTCTCCAGTGGGTTTAGCCTACTTTTTATGTGAATATATTTGTATATGTGATATTTGTATATATGTATGTGTGATATAATCTGTTTGTTGTACTTGGTGATCTCTGAGTGGTGAGATAAGTTCTAACCCGAACTTGAGTGCAATTAAGATAGGAGGATGGTATAGTCATGTTCGACTTGTGTGGAGTAGTCCTTAACAAGTTGGCTTGAGATCCATCTGCTTAGTGGAGACTCCTTTGGATTTGGAAATGTCACACAAGTATTTATGGTTAGGCATTACTATCTCTAATTGGGTCTGAGAAGCTGAGGACCTTAGAACATTTAACCCATCTTGGCCTATATAGGACGTAGTGCAGAAACTGTTCAAGTGTAGACTTGATAACAGTTGTTACGCGATACTACACTCAGACGAGTTTCTCTTGAGAATATTATGGGTCGATGAGTCAATCATCTTAACCTATAATATCCGATAGATGGAATTAAGAGTCTGGGAACTTTTTAGAACATGATCTACAAGTTTTTACCCTTAGTTCACTCCTTTGGGATGGTTCTTACCCAGACTCCATGCTCGTGACTCACAACAAACCCTTGATTCTTGGTTGATCCAATTAAGTCTTGTCAATATCAATGGAACTTGGGTGTTGATAAGGTGTAAACCATAATCCACCAAAATGGATGATTGATCTTGACAATGACTTGATTCATCCCTTGACCTTTGTTTGCCTTGTGTATGATCCCTTATTTGTGATTGTTGCATTCATGCATTCATGCGCATCATAACATTCATCACATGAAAACTTCAAGGAACTAAGGTATCATTTGCAAATATTTATAGACCATGGATTATGGACGAAGGAACACTAAGAAGTACAGTTTCAGATGTCCCGACTTGAAAGAGTTAAGGAAGCTAGCATATTTTGTATTAGATCCCTTGGACTTCAAACAACGTCATGGGAAGCTTCTGCCCATCTTGTCTGCTGATGTGGTTGAAGGACTCTTGAGTGTGCTAGTGCAGTTCTATGATCCTCTCTACCATTGTTTCACTTTCCTAGATTTCCAGCCTGTGCCTACCTTGGAGGAGTATTCTCATCTTTTGGGGATACCTGTTTCTAGTAGAGTGCCTTTTAGTGGATTGGAAGAGATTCCCCGATCTAGTATTATTGTTGAAGCTCTTCACTTGAAGAAGTCTGAGATAGAGACTTATTGGGTGAAGAAAGGAGGGTTATTTGGATTGCTATCTGTTTTCCTCATCAAGGGAGCTACTACTTTTGCTCAAGTTGGTAGTGTGGATACTTTTGAAGCTATCTTTGTGTTGCTCATCTATGGATTAACTTTGTTCACTAACATTGATGGTTTTGTTGATGTTAATGCCATTAGACTTTTCTTGATTGGGAATCATGTGCCTACTTTGTTGGGTGATATGTATTTCTTTTTACATCTAAGGAATTCTAAAGGTGGTGGAACTATTGTCTGTTGCATTCCTCTTCTATACAAGTGGTTTATTTCGCACTTGCCGCAGACACCTGCTTTTGTGGAGAACAAACAATGTCTAAGGTGGTCTCAGAGACTTATGTCTCTCACTAATGATGATATAATTTGGTATGATCTGTCCTTAGGCAGTTTGGAGATTATTGATAGTTGTGAATTCTTTAATGTGCCTCTCATTTGTACACAAGGAGGAATTAACTACAACCCCGCTTTGGCTCGTCGTCAACTTGGGTTCCCCTTGAGAGACAAAACTAATAACATGTTGTTAGAAGGTCTTTTCTATCAAGAGGGTAAAGATTCCCAACATTTGAAGCAGAAGATTGTGCATGCTTGGCATAATATGCATAGGAAAGGAAGATCCGAGCTTGGTCTGCGCAATTGTGTAGCTTTGGAAGCTTACACTCTTTGGGTGAAGAAGAGAGTTATGGAGTTGAAGATGCCTTATCCTTGTGAAAGACCTATGTCTATGGTTGTGGTTGAGCCATCAACTCTCCCTAACCAAGATGTAGAGGAGTTGGGAGACGCGCTCGTCAAGATGAAGCAAGAGAAGGATATGTGAGAAGAGCGTTTCCATGCTTTGAGCAAGAAGCATGAAGAGTTGCAATTAGAGTCTAAGGACACAGATGCACTTATCGAGCTACTTGAAGACCGAGTGACGAAGAGACAGAGAGAGATAGAGGTTTCATCTTCTAGCATGCCCCAACCTTCCTTTTCTTGGAAGAAGATTGTTGACCAGCTTGTCCTCGAGAAGACTCAGATGAAGGCTTCTTTTGAGACCAAGATCCGTCACATTCGAAGGAAGTACGCGCCTTCAACCAGATCTTCTGACATTGTTGTTAGGGATCCTTAGGATGACTAGTCTCCTTTTCTCTTGTATCCTTTTTTTTTTGGTTTCTGAAATTGTACTCAGTGAATCCTTCCAATTTATATAAATAAAAAGAGATTTTTGGTCATATCAAATTGTTACAATTGCCATTTAAATATTATATATTTGCAAATAATATAGTAAGTTCCTTGAAAATAAAAATAGTCAAGCATTGCATTTCATGCACCATTTGCATAAGCAGGTTTTCGCCAGATGTCTGATTGGTGTTTCTTCTGTGCTTTAGCCAAGCTAACTCACCGGTACAATGCCTGAGCCAAATTATCAGAAAATCATAGAACATTTGGAGCAAGAGAACAGAGAGTTGAAGGACGAGATCGCCCGCCTGACTGCCATGACGGAGTTAGTTCTTGCTGCTCAGAATCAAGCTTCTCCAACACCTGCAACTCCTCCCGCGAGGACTGTTACTTCAGAAGTGGTTACCTCTACCGTGCCTGCTGCTACCACCCACTTCGTGCCGAATATGCCTACTGGATTCCCATGGGGAATGCCTCCCAACTTTGTGCCAGAAGGCTTTGCGCCTATCTTTGCTTCCATGCCGGCATCTAGCCCGGTCATGTCAGTGCCACCTCCCGTTGTACACACTTTGCCTCGCGTAGAGGATACCGTCTATCATTCCGAGCCGTCTGAGGGTCCGAATGTTTATAAGAAGATGGACGAAATGAAAGATTAGTTTCTTGAGCTGTGCAAGGAATTGAAGACGCTGAGAGGTAAAGATTTGTTTGGGAAGAGTGTTGTCGAGTTGTGTTTGGTACCTAATGTCAAGATCCCGGTGAAGTTCAAAGTGCCTGACTTTTAAAAGTATAAGGGGAACTCTTGTCCGCTCAGTTATCTTGTGATGCATGCCCGCAAGATGTCAACACAGACAGACAATGATCAATTGCTTATTCACTACTTCCAAGATAGCCTGACTGGTGCTGCACTCTGTTGGTACACGGGGTTGGATAGTGCAAGCATTCACACGTTCAACGACTTGGGAGAGGCTTTTGTGAAGTAATACAAGTATAATGTGGACATGGTGCCAGATAGAGACCAACTGAAGTTTATGTCTCAGAAGGACAAAGAGACATTCAAAGAGTACACACAAAGATGGAGGGAGTTGGCTGAACATATCACTCCTCCTTTGGAGGAGAAAGAGATGACGAAGATCTTCTTGAAAACCCTGAGTTCATTTTATTATGAACGAACAATCGCTAGTGCCCCCAATGACTTTACCGAAATGGTAAATATGGGGATGAGACTTGAGGAAGGAGTTCGTGAGGGACGTTTGTCAAGATATGAGGCGCCAACAAGCAAGAGATATGGTAGCAACTTTAGTAAAAAGAAGGACAGTGAGACCAACGCAGTAATTAGTGGGAGGCAGAGGAGGCCTCAGATCAGAAGAAATCCACCACCCAGTCAACATCATCATCATCAAGTGTCATCAATAATTCCGGTATTTTCTAATCAATAAGCCACATCAATTCAACAACAATAATATCAATGTCAACAACAACAACCGCAACAAAGAACGAACACCTACAACAACAACAATACCAACAACAATCATCATCAGCAGAACTTTGAGAGGTAAAAGGTCTCTTTCGACCTGATTCCTATGTCGTATGCAAAGTTGTATCCCTCGCTAGTTCTCAAGAACTTAATCCAACTGAGGAACCCACCGCAAATCCCAAAACCACTTCCCTGGTGGTATAAACCCGAGCTTCATTGTGCTTTTCACCAAGGAGCACCCGGAAACGATATTGAAAACTGTTATCCATTGAAGTATGAGGTTCAAAAGCTTATGAAGAGTGGTATGATGTCCTTTGAGGACCGCGCGCCAAATGTAAAAGCAAACTCTTTGCTCGCTCATGGGAACTCTTTAGTGAATATGGTGGACGGATGTCTTGGAGAATTCAAGGTTTTTGACGTCCGGTTTATCTGAAGATCTTTGGTGCAGATGCATAAGAATATATGAATGGTGAGTGACTGTGAACATGACCATGATGGTTGTGTTATTTGTAGTGTGAACCCAAGAGGGTGTGATGTGGTGAAAAGGGACATCCAACGTCTGATGGATGAATGCATGATTCAAATTGTCCAATCTCGTATTGTAGATGACGACGTCAATGTCATAGTGTCTGTTTTCAAGCAACAAGAGCGGTTGATAATCCAATATGATAGCAGCAACAATAAGAATTTCAGTCAAAGATCAGTATCGTCGTTGGTAATACGGTTAGAAGGCCCAGTCCCGTATTCATCTGATAAGATTGTACCGTACCGGTACAATGCTACAATGATAAAGAATGGTCAAGAGGTCCCGTTACCTATGACTAGTTCAGTGGTGAGCATTGCTGATGTTACGAAGGTGACCTGCAGTGGTCGAGTGTTTGGGCCGGTGGTCCCAGAAAACAAAGAGGAAACAGTTGTTGGTAAGAAGGCGGAGGTGCCTAATATGGATCCAGTTGGTTGTTCAAAGGATAAGTCTGGTGAATCCAGCAACTTGAAATCCAATGATGATGATGAGGTATCCGATTAATAAAAAGGAGCGAATTTAATATGGTTGAGCAGCTACTCCAGACCCCCTCAAATTTTTTGTGTTATATCAGCTGATGAATTCTGAAGTGCACAGAGAAGCACTACAAAGAGTTCTTGAACAAGCATACGTAGAGCATGATGTTATTGTGGATCAGTTTGATCACATCGTGGCTAACATCACTTCATGCAATAATTTGAGCCTTTGCGATGAAGAACTCCCTAAGGAGGGAAGAAATCATAACCTGGCTTTGCACATTTCAATGAACTGTAAGGAAGATGATTTATCAAATGTGCTTGTTGACACCGGTTCGTCACTCAATGTGCTTCCGAAGTCAACTTTGTCGAAGCTATCTTACCAAGGAGCGCCCATGAGGTATAACGGTGTAATCGTCAAAGCTTTTGACGGTTCGCGCAAGACAGTAATTGGTGAAGTGGACCTTCCAGTCAAGTTAGGTCTGAGTGATTTTCAAATTACTTTTCAAGTAATGGATATCCACCCGGCCTACAGCTGTTTATTGGGAAGGCCATGGATTGATGAGGCAGGGACTGTTACCTCCACTCTGCATCAGAAATTGAAATTTGTCAAGAATGGTAAGCTTGTGATTGTTGGAGGAGAGAAGGCGTTGTTGGTTAGCCATCTGTCATCTTTCTCGTATGTTGAAGCTGAGGATGAGGTTGGAACTCCATTCGAAGCCTTGTTTATTGCTGCTAAGAAGAGAGTTGGGGCACCTATTTCCTCATTGAAAGATGCCAAGAAGATTGTGGAAGAAGGTGTTGTTGACTAGTGGGGGCGCATGGTAGAGGTCTCCGACAACAAAGGCAGAACCGATTTGGGGTTCCAGAAAGGCTCATCAACTGTTAGGTCTGAAGATATGCAACTCAGCTTTCGTAGCGAAGGGTTCATTCATGGCAATGAACAACACTTAGCTGATGTGCTAGAGAATAATGAAGGGGAAGACTGCACCAACTTTGTAATGCATGGAAAGACATGCAACAATTGGACTGCCGTTGATATTACTGTTATTTTGCATCGATCTAAGTAATTTCTTTTATATTTTAAAATCCTTCTCCTATGCCTAAGGGAGAAGTGAACATTGTTTGGGCATTTTAAATTGATCATCAATAAAATTAATTATATTCATCCACATCTTTGATGTTTATTTTTACTTTTTGCTTTATTCTGAAAATGGTAATCACAAAAAACATAAATAAACAATATAATTGTCCATCTACATAATATTTGGTCACAAATTCACTTCTCTAAAATCAAAATATCAAATCATTATGCAGGTTGGTTCCTAACCCCATTGAATACAATGATCCTTCTCCTTCAACAAATTTTGAATTCCCTGTGTTTGAGGCTGAGGAGGAAAGTGATGTAGAAGTGAGTGATGAATTGTCTCGTCTTTTTGAGCAAGATGAGAAGATTATTCAGCCGTTTGGAGAGCAGATTGAGCTACTCAACTTGGGTTCTGAAGATGATGTGAAGGAAGTCAAGATTGGGTCTCGACTGTGTCCAGATGCTAAGAAGGGGTTGATTGATCTTCTTCGAGAATATTCAGATGTGTTTGCTTGGTCCTATCAAGACATGCCTAGTTTGGATTCTGAGATTGTGGAGCATAGATTGTTGTTGAAGCCAGAATGCCCACCAGTCAAGCAGAAGTTTAGAAGAATGCATCCTGATATGGCTGTGAATATCAAAGAGAAAGTGCAGAAGCATATTGATGTCGGTTTCCTTGTAACAGCTGAGTATTCGTAATTGGTGGCCAATATTATTCTTGTGCCAAAGAAAGATGGAAAAGTCCGCATGTGTGTTGACTATAGAGATTTGAATAAATCCAGTCCAAAAGATGATTTCCCTCTGCCACACATTTATATGTTGGTAGTTAATACTGCTAAATTCAAAGTCTTTTCATTTATGGATAGATTTTCCGGATATAATCAGATCAAAATCGCACCCGAAGATATGGAGAAGACCATATTCATTACACCCTGGGGAACATTCTGTTATAGAGTGATGCCTTTCGGTCTAAAGAATGCTGGTGCAACTTACCAGAGAGCAATGACTACTCTTTTTCATGATATGATGCATAAAGAGATTGAAGTATATGTCGATGACATGATTGCTAAATCAATTGATAAAGAGGAAAATGTTGAGCATTTGTTGAAGCTATTCCAGCGTTTGAGGAAGTATAAACTCCGCTTGAATCCCAATAAGTGTACTTTTGGTGTTCGTTCTGGTAAGTTGTTGGGCATTATTATCAGCGAGAAGGGTATTGAAGTTTATCCTGCCAAGGTCAAAGCAATACAAGAAATGCCTGCGCCCAAAACTGGAAGCAAGTCAGAGGTTTTCTCGGCTGCTTGAATTATATTTCCAGATTCATTTCTCATATGAATGCCACATGTGCAACTATATTCAAGCTTCTTCGGAAAGATCAATCTTGTGATTGGACCGAAGACTTCCAGAAAGCGTTTGACAGTATCAAAGAATATTTGCTTGAACCTCCGATTATGTCTCCACCTATTGAAGGAAGACCGTTGATCATGTATTTGACTGTGCTAGAAGATAGTATGGGTTGTGTTCTTGGTCAGCAAGATGAGACTGGGAAGAAAGAACTTGCAATTTACTACCTCAGTAAGAAGTTCACCGACTGTGAGACTCGGTATTCTATGCTTGAAAAAACTTGTTGCGCATTGGCTTGGGCTGCTAAGTGTCTGCGTCAGTATATGTTGAATCATACCACTTGGTTGATATCCAAAATGGATCCAATCAAGTATATATTTGAAAAACCTGCTTTAACTGGGAGAATTTCCCGTTGGCAGATGTTGTTATCAGAGTATGATATCGAATACCGATCTCAGAAAGCGATCAAAGGTAGTATCTTGGCTGACCATTTGGCTCATCAACCAATTGAAGATTATCAATCAGTGCAGTATGACTTTCCTGATGAAGAGATTTTGTACTTAAAAATGAAATATTGTGATGAACCATTGCTTGAAGAAGGGCCAGAACCTGGTTCCCGTTGGGGCATGGTATTTGATGGAGCTGTTAATCAGTATGGAAATGGCATTGGGGCAGTGATTATTACTCCTCAGGGCATGCATCTACCATTTATAGCTAGATTGACTTTCAAGTGTACAAACAACATGGCAAAATATGAAGCTTGTATTACGGGGCTTGAAGAGGCCATGAATCTCAGAATCAAGTATTTGGATGTCTTCGGTGATTCAACTTTGATTGTGAATCAGATCAAAGGAGAATGGGAGACAAATCAACCCGGTTTAATACCATATAGAGATTATGCGAGGAGGATTTCAACTTTCTTTGCAAAGGTTGAATTTCATCATATCCCTCGAGATGAAAACCGGATGGCAGATGCTCTTGCAACGTTGGCATCAATGATTGTAGTGAAGTTCCCAATTTATCTGTGATGCGTCTTGATAGGCCAGCTCATGTGTTTGTTGTTGAAGAGATCAAAAACGAGAAGCTGTGGTATTACGACATCAAATGTTTCCTCCAAAGTCAGATTTACCTGCCTGGGCCATCCTTGAAAGATAAGAAGACTTTGAGAAGATTAGTCGATAATTTCTACTTGAATGGTGATATACTGTACAAGAGAAACTTCGACATGGTTTTGCTCAGATGTGTGGATAGACACGAAGCAGACTTGTTGATGACTGAAGTGTACGAAGGTTCCTTTGGTACTCATTCCAATGGACATGCAATGGCAAAGAAGATGTTGCGAGCAGGTTACTATTGGCTGACAATGGAATCTGACTGTTGCAAATTTGTGAAGAAGTGCCACAAGTGTCAAATTTATGCCGATAAGATTCATGTTCCTCCGACACTATTGAATGTTATCTCTTCCCCATGGCCCTTCTCCATGTGGGGAATTGATATGATTGGGATGATTGAGCCCAAAGCTTCGAATGGACGTCGTTTCATTTTGGTGGCAATTGACTACTTCACAAAATGGGTTGAAGCGGCATCGTATGCAAATGTAACCAAGCAAGTTGTTGTAAGGTTTATCAAGAATCAGATCATATATCGGTATGGTGTGCCAAGTAAGATCATTATTGACAATGGATCGAACTTGAATAACAATATGGTAGAAGCTCTTTGCAAAGACTTCAAGATTGCACATCATAATTCTTCTCCCTACAGACCCAAAATGAATGGGATTGTTGAAGTTGCGAACAAGAACATCAAGAAGATTATCCAGAAGATGGTTGTCACATATAAGGATTGGCATGAGATGCTCCCATTCGCTTTGCATGGGTATCGTACATCCGTCCGCACTTCAACAGGGGCAACCCATTTCTCTCTTGTATATGGTATGGAAGCAATGCTCCCCGTAGAGGTTGAGATTCCTTCATTGCGTGTGCTCGTGGAAGCCAAGTTGACTGAAGCTGAATGGTGTCAGACCAGGTTTAACCAGTTGAATTTGATTGAAGAGAATAGATTAAATGCCATGTGTCATGGTCAGTTATATCAGCAGAGAATGAAGAAAGCTTTTGATAAGAAGGTCAAACCTCGAGTGTTCAAAGAAGGTGACTTTGTGCTCAAGAAGATTTTGACGTTCAAGTCAAATTCTAGAGGAAAATGGGCTCCTAATTATGAAGGCCCATATGTTGTTAAGAGAGCCTTTTCAGGCAGTGCATTGATTCTTACAACTATGGATGGTGAAGAGTTCACTTGTCCTGGGAACGCAGATGCAGTCAAGAAATACTTCTCCTAAAAAGAAAAAAGAACAGCTCGCTAAGTTGAAAACCAGAAAGGCCGGCTTAGGCAAAAATGAGCATCTCGGTGGATTGAAAACCCGAAAGGGCGATCTAGGAAAAAGTTAGAGACATAAAACAAAAAGAATTTCCCGATAAGTTGAGTACCCCACCTTGGGGAAACTTATGCAAAGATTAGGGATTATGGCAAGTAACTGCATTATGTTGATCTTTAGTGTTTTGAAGGCTTGTTTGAGCACAAGGGTTGACATCAGTTCATCCCCGGCGGTCAAGAGCACAATGGATATCAAGAGTTAGTAGAAGGATTAAGGATAATTTGTATTCAATGTAACCTTTTTCATGTAAATTACCATTTTCAACAATGTAAAAATCTATGGAGTCTTGTCATTTACAGACTACCATCCCATTAAATAAAGTTGAGCTTTTATCCAAATTGTTTCTACTCTTATTTACTTCAACCAATAGTTTTAAATTTTATTATGATCATTTTGAAATTTTTAAATCAAAATAAATTTTTCTTTAATATATAAAAGCAAGATTTTTTTCCAAAAGCAAGTAAAAGGAATATCAACAGCATTTCAATAGCGAGTCCTTAAGTGTGAAGCATCAGAGGTTCACCAAGAAGTTAACCCTTTGGGTATCCCTAGACATTAGTGTTGATTCAATTCCTCGGTGGAGTGTTTGATCCTTAGTGGAATTTCTTTGTCCCCAACTGATTTGGTTGATTCGGATACCCTGCGGCGTGTTGTTTTCTCCGACGGAGTTTCTGCCTTCCCCAGCGAAGTTCGTATCTCCTCAACAGGGTTGATCTTTAGAGATGGTTGATCTTACCCAGTGGATCACTTTGGTGTCCCCACTAATCGCCATTCAATTTGCTCCCAGTCATAGTTTCCTCCTGGTTTTTGAGCAGCTTTTGTTATGATTATTTCTCTAGAGGGTTGTCTCCCATTTTCATGGTGTTGACCTAAAATTCCCCACATATTGGATGATCTATCATCAGCATATCTCCTCCTTCCCCATTTAGGTTTGAACCTTTGGGATGTTGATCTCTCTGTTCTCCAGCAGTTGTCTCCATATTTTGTGGATTTACCGAGGATTGTACCAGTGGTTTAAATTCTTAGCGAAACCTCTGTATCCTTTGTGATTGTTTTGTCAGCATAATCATCGTATATACATATACATATACATTCATTTAATTTCATAATTTGCATATCCTGCATCTTCATATTTGATTTGTTTGAGATTCTTATTCTCTGTTATGGTGGTATTTTATACCCATACCAAATCTGGTGTTTGTCCTTCTTCAATTGTAGAATGTCAGCCCCTTAAGCAGAAATAATTTAACCTTTCCCCATTTCCCCACTGAATTTGTTTCCTCGTGGATGGTTGTTATTTCAATTTCCTCTCCAGTGGATTCTCTGGGTGGAATTACTCCCCTTGAGTTATGTCCTCATTCGGTTGAGTCTTGATTGATTGTTTCTTTCTAGCTCTTACCTAGATAGATGCTTTAGCCCCCTAAGAGTCTATTACCCAGTAACTGGTAATATTCTACTTAGTTTACAGTTTGTTACTCCTTGCCCAATACCCGGAAAAAGTACCCTTTTTCTCCTCAGTAGAGTCCCCAGGAAGTATATCATTGATATGTTCATCTTAACCGGTGACATATATCTTTCTTTCCCCTGCCTGAGTCTATCCTTGATATGTTCACTTTAACCAGTGACGGATATTCTCATTTTTGGTATTCTACCCAGTAAAAAGGTAGTTGTACACTCTATTTTGTTCCTCAGAGAGTTAATCCTTGATATGTTCATCTTAACCGATGACGAGTTTTCTTCTCCTTATGGTTTTCTACCCAGTAATCGGTAGTTGTAAATCCTATTTTTCCCCTGTGCGGAGTCTATCCTTGATATGTTCATCCTAACCGGTGACGAATTTTCTCTTCTATGGTATTCTATCCAGTAACTGATAGATATAATACCTATTTTTGCTCCTCATCAAAGTCGATCCTTGATATGTTCATCCTAACCGATGACGGGTCTTCTCTTTGATTGGTTTTCTACCCAGTAACCGGTAGTTGTAAATCCTATTTTATTCCCTTTTTAGAGTCTATCCTTGATATGTTCATCTTAATCGGTGACGGATTTTCTGTTTGATTGGTCTTCTACCTAGTAACCGGTAGTTGTAAATCCTACTTTGTCCCTTCGCAGAGCTAATCCTTGATATGTTCATCCTAACCGGTGACGGATTTTCTCTCCGAAGGTTTTCTATCCAGCTTTCGATAGATATAATTCCTACCCTTTTTGTTCAGTTGGTATATCCTTGATATGTTCATCCTAACCGATGACGGGTATCCTCCTTGGCATTTCCAGGAAAGTCTATCCTTGATATGTTCATCTTAACCGGTGACAGATTTTCCTCCCTGTTGAGTTTATCCTTGATATGTTCATCTTAATTGATGACGGATACTCTCACCCTTGATCTTCTGCCCAGTAACTGGTAGTTGTAAATCCTATCTTTTTTGCAGTTTTTCCCTGGCAAGGCTATTCTTACCCTGTAACCGGTAATGAATTTTCTTTCCTGGCGATCCTCAGCGAATCATCCTTGATATGTTCATCCTAACCTATGACGGGTGTCCTCTCTGTCAAATTTTTATTATCTCCTTACCTAGTAACAAGTAGTAGATAATAGATTTTTGCTCCTCCTGTGTTGAAGTTTATCTTCCCCAGTTGAGTTGAGTGCGCATTTCCTTAGTGAAATTGCTTTTCCTGCATGAGTTGAGTATTTCAGTTTTATCCTGACTTACTCGTATCCCCTGCAGATGTTGTTGTTTCCCTGGCTGAGTCTTTTCCATGTTTGTATGGAATCCCTCGAGTCCCCCAGTAGTTTTAAGTCGTAGCCTGGCCTACGCATAACTCCTTTTTCCCAGAGTCTTTGTCTCCCCAGTGAGTTTTCCTTACGGGAGGCATTGTACTCCTGCGAATTTTCGGTCTCTCTGATTTCTTTTCCCTTTGTGGCAATATATCCCCACAGAGAATTGACTTTTACATTCATATCATATGCATCATGAGGTCTCTTAGGGACCAAAATTTGTTTCTCTATGTTGTTATTTAAGCCCATTGTACTAAGTCGAGTCGAAGATTTTAACCTTCACCTCCTCAGTTAGAATTTCCTTAAATAGGGGCAGCTGTAAGACCCCAATTTTGTCCCTAAAATCCCTCATGCAATTTCATCATCAGCATTAGCATTGGGATCATGCCTTGGCATCCTCCTTACCCCTCCTTCATTGGGTTTGTTTGGAGAGAGATCTCCAAGAACTTTGTGATTGTATCATACTTGTATTTTATCATTTTACTAACCAAAATACCAAAAATATGTCTTTGCATTTGCCTAACTCTTTTATAGGTAGAGCATGATCTCCATTGATCTATCAAGTTCACATATAGGGTTTGAGACCCTCATGGACAAAGAGCACAACCATGAATTAATACAATAATGGTTATTAACATCATATATGAGTCCCAATGTTCTCTACATGTTATTTTGATCAAGTTTTCTTCAAGAGTTTAAGGGTGATTTGCCTTGGAAACCCTAGTTTGACTGGGTATCTTGAGTAACTTCTCAAACAAGCTATGTCACCAATTGATCAAATTTCTCAACGGACACTTCAAATTCATCATCTTATTCATATATGATCTACCATGAGCCTAGAAAGTCAAGAGAATTGAAAGTTAGCAAGTTTGTTGATGGTGGTTGGCCAGATGGATTCATCTGATCAAAACTGGGTCTCCCTAGACCCTATCTCCTACAATTTTCACCATATGAAAATTATTCCAAGAGAAAACTTACTCTAAATGACAGTCCAAACAACTTTCATGTTGATACCTAGATATGGTTTTTCTTAGAAAATCATTTTCTATGTTGAAATGTTATAGGTCATTTTGTCTAAACCCTAATTTGAAAGTCAACTTCCCAAGGCCATAACTTTCTAATTCTTTATGAGATGAAAGATTTCCAAGTTGCAAAATCAAATTCAATGTGTCTAATTAAACTTTGATGTTTGGAGTGGGAGCTAATTCAACTTTTTTGAGCATGTGATATGAGGTTACATTATAGGTCACTTTTGACTTATACCATTGATCAAGTGATTTTTCCAAACTTCAAAAATGCATAACTATATCATTTCAAATCCAAATAACATGAAATTGGTGACGATTTTGAAGGTATTTGAGATAGCTACAACTTTGACGAAGACACTCTTCTCATTTGAAGCTCATATAAAAAGTTAAGCAAGGTGGAATATTGAGACATATGGCTTGACACTTAGAAAAAATTTGATATGTCAAAAATTTCCAAACTTCCACCTCAAATTTCTCCAAGTTCCAAGCTCCAAATGAAAACGTGTTGAACATGAAAGTTGTTCCCCTTGATCTCACCTTTCCAAAGAACTCAAGTTCATTCATTTTGGACAAGGAATGCATAGGCTGCGCATGGCATGAACATGGTGACATCACTTGGCAAGGATCACACTTCAAACATCCATACACAATTGCTTAGCATTCCAACATGACTTCAGCCTTGCTTACACTCAATTATGGATCAGATAGAGTGATTTCATGGGCCTGCACACGCCCATGCACTCATGCATCACATATTGCTAATTTTGGAAGTTCATTTCAAGTGTGCAAATATCAACTGAATTGGCTATAAATAGAGCCTCAATTGCTTAGAATTTCACACACATTCGCGCCAGCATTGATCCCGTATCTCAAACCCTCACTTTGCAAAGGATAAACCTGAGAAATTCATTTAAATTTGAGGTTGAATTTCCACTGTTTTGAAATTCAAATCTCCAGGATTCCACGGCCTTGTAAGCTTCCAATCCTTCTTCTGCAAGCAAGTGGAGTGAGATCAAGCACAAGCAAGATCAATACCAGTTGAATCCAAACCTCCATTGAAGATATTTTCCAAAAATTTTGATCTCTTCGATTCTCTCAAATTCATGCTCAATTCTATCGATTCTTTGGTTGTTTGAAGTACTACCAATGTAGGCAAGAAGTTTGAGTTGCTTTGAGGCCAAATCGAAGCAACTCAGTTCATGTACCTCAAATTTCAACTCCATGTATCTCTTAATATACTTGGAGTTAGAGTGAATTGAGGCCAGATTCGAGCACAGTGCCATTTTTACTTTGAAATCATGTTCTTGTTTTTAATTTTGGTGATGGTTGATGCTGGACCAGTCCGGTGAGGTCCACCGGAGAAGAAGACCGGAGCTACAGCTCCGGCCATACACTGGCATGTCTCACAGCCACATGATCCTCTTGATTTGTTTTAATCTGGAGCATGCATTTGAATTACCATTGTTGCAACGCGCTAACTAATGACCATGGTAGAACGCGCATTTCTGGCCACTTGATCTGCCACCTCAATTAATGAGGGAGATCAAGTGGTCCAGTTTTTTCTGATATTTTAATTTTCATTTTAATTGCATTATTTTCAATAATTCATATTAAATTCAATATTGATCCAAAAAATATGGGATTTTCACCAAAAAATTTCAAATATTTTTCTCTTTCATATTCTGAATTTAAATTATTTTTTGCATCATTATTAATATTTTTCATGAATTAATTGATTTTTCATTTATTTTTAATTGTTTAAAAATATTTTTAAATGTCCAAAAATTATGAAACTGTTTCTCCAAGGTCCTTTGACCTTGTTTGACCTATGATAAATCTCATGGACATTTCTTTTGGTGTTTTGGTGAGATTTTAGGAATTGGACAAACCATATTAAATTTAAATGCACTATTTTGGTATTTTTAAATTGAATAAATGTCAAATAAATTTGTTGACCAATTGTGATGACTTTGTTTATGTTTGACGCTTGTTGTTGGGCCTTGGTCAAGGTTGATTTGACTTTGTCAAGTTAATATCATTGGATTTAGGGGATTGATGGAATGTACATTCCATCTCCCAAACTGAATGGATGATATTAATTTGGTAAAAGTCCACCTTTGACCAATTTGTGTTTTGATCCATTCCCCTCCCTCTTCATCTCATTCCTCTTCTTCATTCATTCATTCCATTTGGCGTATGACATCTCAAAGTCCTAATGCTAGTTGATTGAAAAATCGACATGAGTATGGATGAGATTAGACCACACCTTTTGCATATTCTTTTTGTGTGTGGTATGTTTCATGAGCATAGTCCATTATACTATGTCTCTAACATGCATTAACACCAAAATTCTATTTCCCAGCCTCAAATAGTTGTGACTTCTACATAAGTCCAATTACGATTGCTTAACATAGTGCTAAATTTGTGACATAAAAGGCATAAGCATTCTAGTTAGTGAGATTGTAAGTCTCCCCTCTTTCATGGTATTGTGTGGAAACTTGGCCTTTTTCCTTCCTTTGGAAGATGTTTTGGCTCAAGGATTCATGCTTGTGATAAGTGGGTTGAGTGTTCTCCAAAGAATGTCTTGAAATGAAAAGCAAAAGCAAAACAATACTAACTTCTAACCTATTAACTACTAACTTTTAATTTCAAGCTTTTACTGTAATGCCATTTACTTTTAGCACTCTATTTCATTTGCCATTGTTCATATCATTCTAATTGTTTATGTTAATGCAATTTTCACTTTGTCCATTTGGACCATATTGTTTGATATATTTTGTTTGTGTATACTTTGCTTGTTTGTGTGGTCTTTGACCATTAATGTACATAATAATAATAAAAACCCTAAAAAACTTTTGAGTGGACTGTTGGCTTGATCTTGGACAAAAGGACTTAGAATCTAGGCAACCTTTCTATGCTAATGGACTTGGCCAATGCCAACTTGTTGAAGAACCAAGTGCTTGCAATTTGAACTTCATCTGATACATTATTCAAGACATCTCTAAGTTCCTCTGCAACATGATCATTGTGAAGCTGTTCTTTTGAACCTGTGACTTGTGGAATTCATCTGTTACATGGGCTATTTTGAAGAAGATCATGGAATGGATAAGCTTGGATGTGGCCATCTTTATTTGATGCCTTTCTCTTCAAGATAATATAATTGTGCATTTGTGTATTGCTTGATTCTAAAAGTCCAAGGGAATTTTGGGTTTCTATTGACATTCTTGTCTATTGGATTGCTACCCATTTGGTCAGATCTTTTCAACTCTAAACTTTTAATTTTGTACATAGGATAGTCTTTTCATCTTCTCCCCATTTCTTTAATTTCAAAATCTCTCCCTCCATTTTTCAAAATCTTCTTTGATTGAACTTATTTTGTTCTAAAACTTTGAAAAAAGATAGAAACTTTGGCCTTATGCCATTGCATTTTCAAACTTCTTTTCTTAAATCAAACTTGTAAATAAACTTAACTATACTTGACTTAAACTTTCAAAAAAGCCAAAAAGAACTAACTCATTCAAACCATTTTATGCCTTTGTGCCTTTCAAACTTAAATTTTGTTAAAATCAATGCATCTATTTTGAAATTTGTATCACGAACTACGAGGTTTTGATCCCTCATTTTTATGTTGGTACGTAGGCATAAGACCGAAGGTCTTGTCAAACACAAAAATATAATTAATGAATTATTTTCTCATCCCTCCATTATATTTGTTTGTAAACATCACTTTGTACAAAATACGTATGCACACAAAAAGGGCTCCCTAGGAGTACCTAGGACACTTTGGGTGCTAACACCTTCCCTCTCTGTAACCAACCCCCTTACCTGTGATCTCTGACTTTTTACTAGTTTTGATTTGAAAACTTCTTACTTTTGGGTTTTGTTCGTACTTTTTCCCTTTTCCCTTGTAAATAATAAAAGCGCAGTGGCGACTCTTGTTATTTGATCTCTAGCTTGTCAAAAATAGCTTGATGATCATGAATTTCCCACTACACCTACCTACAAAAGAGTCAGGCAAATACAAAGACATATTTTTGGTATTGGGGTTAGTAAAAATGATAATATACAAGTATGATACAATCACATGGTGCTTGGTGATCTCTACCAAAACAAACCCAATGAAAGAGGGGTGAGGAGGATGCCAAGGTATGATCCCAATGATAATGCATATGATGAAGTTGCAGGAGGGATCTTAGGGTCAAAATTGGGGTCTTACATCGACTTGTAATGTTATTTTCACAAAAATTGATTTTTCATGCATGTTTGATGGATGAGACCTTTTCCAAGTTATTTTCAAATACTTTTATTCTTCCTAATGCTGAAATGCACATAGAGAATCAGAGGAAATCGTCCAATGTACGTTAACGCTAAAGTATCCTACTTTTGACATCATACAAAACACATCTAACGGAAGTTGCACTCACATACTCCCTCATTTTGATGATGGCCAAACTTAATACGGTGCAATTGCAATGAAAAGCTCCCCCTGAATATATGCAGCCCAACTTCAACTTGATTCTCCCCCTTTGACAACATTAAAAAGAAACAAAGCAATCCATGAGAAGAATCTTAAATCACGTATAAACCAATATATCACACATAGGAGATTTGCAAAGATAAGAGCATCAATATGATATCACTCACCTTGAATGATTTGCATATTGAAAAAGAATTCATAAACATAAATAAAAGACAATAATGCAACAAAAGAACATAAGTGTCACAAGTTATGCCAAATAACACAACACAAGCATGAAAAATGAAAGATACAATGTAAAAAAAATCTTGAGTTGCTACAAAAGTGACACAATCACGTGACATATGTGTAAGACCCTAATTTTGACCCTAAGATCCCTCATGGCATCATGTTATTGCACAAGTGCATTGCCTCAAGGATCATAGCATGTTTGGCTCCTTAACCCTAGGGTTGGGACTTGTTTGAGTGATTTGAGATTACCAAGCATGCTTGTATGGTATGTTATTGATTTTCTTATTTGATTACTAACCAAAAGCATAAAAATATGTGACTAACTCTTTTTGTTTTGAAGCTCAAGTGATCATGTGCTCCACAATGCTCCTAGGAGGCTCCTAAGCCCAATGCAATGGCTAGATGAAGATGAGAAAAAGCATGAAAATGGTCCACAAAGTTCCTAATCATCATATAGGTATACCAAGTATCTCAATTTTCCAATTTGATCAAGATAATCCAAAGGGCTTGAAGATTGTTTCCTAGGGAAACCCTAATTTCACTATGCTTTGACTGTGCCTTGCCCATGAAGCAATCTCAACCTCTGATCAAATTTAATCAAGGGAACTTATTTCATTTATAATTTAATGCATATATGAGCCTATTTGAGTCCTCTCAATCATTTATTCATCAAGATTAGAAGTTTGACTTTGAAAAGTTGACCAGTTAAGTCATCTGACTAAGCTGAGGTTCAATGAGCTATAACTCTTGATGTGTTTGTCAAATGAAGATGACCCCAAAAGAAACAATGTTCCTAAGAAACATATGAACAACTTTAATGTTCATAGAAAATACATTTGAAGTTTGTAAGGTCATAATTAATTTCAAAAATTTATAGGTCATTTTGGTTGAAACCCTAATTTTGGGTCAACTTGCCAAGGGCATAACTTTCTAAATTTTTATGATTTTGAGGTGGGACAAAAGGAATTTGAAAGATTGATATGTCTACTTCAAATGTTATGTTGGACAAAATTTTATAATCCTAAAGTAAATACATGTGACATTACAAAATATTATAGGTCATCTTTGACCTAATTCATTGAATTTGAAAAAGTACC
Organism: Lathyrus oleraceus; assembly: GCF_024323335.1. Classification (NCBI taxonomy): domain Eukaryota; kingdom Viridiplantae; phylum Streptophyta; class Magnoliopsida; order Fabales; family Fabaceae; genus Lathyrus; species Lathyrus oleraceus. Next base: position 43,027,940 of record NC_066581.1, read on the forward strand.
CAACTTCAAATGCCCATAACTTTGTCATAGAAAATCCAAATGATGCAAACTTTGAGTCTCAATTGACTATATTGAAATGATATATAACTTAGATGTTGGAGGTTGTTTCATTTGAAGCTTGTATCATGAGGTCAGAGGGGTTTGACCAAGCTTACTTTTGGTTGACTTTTTCAAAGTGATTTGAACATGTTTTACACTTGAACTTTCCAATCCAGTTTTGATCAATTTCCACATGTCAAATGGTTTTTTTCCCAACATAACTTTTATTCCTTATTTCAAGAGCTTTCCAACCATTACTCACAATAGTCATTTAGATCTACCATTTGAGAGATTCTAATTTTTCTTCATTTATTTGTATTTTTGACATTTTATGTTAAAACTTGAGATGCAAGCCTTTTCCATTCCATGTGCATGACCACATGCTTTCCATATGAGCTCAGCAAGTCCCTTCAACCATTCATGGGCCTCTCACACATCCACAAAGGCCCATGCATTCAAAATTGCAATTCTCATGCACATGAGCAAAGTGTGATGATCAGATGCATTTACCTATAAATAAGGGCTTACTCTCCTTCATTTAAAAAAAAAACCTTTTGGATATCCCACATGCTGCTGAATTGAAACCACAACCCTCACCGAAGGAATCACTCACCATTTTTTCAATATTTTCAAGCTTGAAATTCAGCAACATTAGTCGAGTTTCAAAACTAGATTCCTTAGCCAATCATCTTCCCTATATTCAGAGATCAAAAAGGAGCAAAAAGCTTGAAGGATTCGTGGTCAGAAACTCACCATTTTGGAAGGTATAAGCTCAAGATGTTTGGATCTGAAACTCACAATTCAATGTAGTATTCTTGTGTTTTTGTGGTTCTCTGAAGTCCTCATACTTGAGGCACACTTTTGGTGCATTTAATTTTCCATTTCAATATCAATCCGTGTGGACACCATGATTTTCTCCTTCATTTTTCTCTCAATATAGGAAGAATGAGAGGAATCTAATGGTACAGTGATGATCAACATCACATAAGCTTCATTTCCATGCCCTTGTTTTTTATTCTTGATGAGATTCGTTTTCCTGTAATTTCTGGCCGGATTTTGTTTGGTTGATCGGAGAAGGTGGTGTTTCCACCACCACCACCACGTGTACTGATCACAGCCATTGGATCTCTCCTCATGATCTAATCTCGTGCATCCTTTCTAATTACTTTTTTAATTCATTGTGTTTCACTGCTGACTTGAGTACATCATGCACCCTCAGATCCAGGTCGTGTAACACGCCACGTCATTTAATGAGACGGATCCGGTGGCTCAGCCTTTTTCGCTTTATTTCATTTTCTCTTTATTTTCTTTCAATACATTCTATTTTCAATAATTCATAAAAAAATTCATATGAGGTCAGAAAAATATGAGACCAACTTAAAAAATTTTCTTGAAAAATCTAGTTTCATCTTATGATTTTTAATTATTTTTGTAACCTTATTTTATATTTTTTCATGAATTATTTGGTTTTTAATGATTTTAATTCATTTTAAAATGCTTTCTGACTTTAGAAAAATACAAAAATATTTTCATAGCATCTATGGATCATGATAAGTCAATGAAAAATAGTCTCAACAATTTGTTGTTTGTTTTGAGATTATTTGAGATTGTAATTCATATTATGCTATTTTTGTTTGTTTTTAATTGATTTTAATTACTTTCTGGCTTTAAAAATTTGTGAGAAAATTAGTCAAAGTTTGTTTGACTATATTGAACCTATGAAAATTTAATTAGACTTATTGAAGTTGTTTTGAATTGAATTTGAGGTTCAACTTTGCTTGTGTGTTTTTTATTTGTATTTTCTTTTAATTAAAAAATTACCAAAAAAATAGTATTTACTTCTTTACTTGTTATATTCATTCCTCTCATGTTTGGTGTTGATCAAGGTTGAATTGATTCAACTTTGATTAAATTCATTGGATCTTGTGGTTTGAGAATCCTTAAGGATCATCACCTAGAGAGATGAATGAATTTGATCAAGGATAAGTTATCCCTTGATCAATTAGGATTGGTTGTTGTCTTCTTATCCCCCTCCCTTTCATCTTCATCCTTTTCTTTCCCTCAATGGCTAATGAGTTAAAGTCTTGAGGTTGGTCTTGACAAATAGAAGTTTAATCTTCTTTGATCCAAACCAAACTCAACTTGATCCATGATCAAGTGAGTTATTTTGTGTCAAAGATAGGTTACTTCTTGGTCAAGCAAATAACCAAAAGTCAATACAAGGCCCTTCCCATCTTGTTTGGCATGGCAAGTTTATGGAGCTTGGCTTACTAGTCATGACCTCTAACTTGTGTTCTTTTCCTATATTCTTATTGACCGGCCTCGGATAGGTGTGGCTACTATATTAGTCCACTTACGATTGCTTAACATAGTGCTACATTGTCTTATGACAAGCTAACATAACTCTACTAACTACTAAGTTTAATTTGAGCTTTTAAATTCTTGTCATTTACTTTTAATGTCATTTATTTCTTGCTCATTATTCATCTTGATTTTCATTTTGCTCACTTGAGCACATATTTTATGTTTAAGTCATTTTTCTTTTGCTCATTTGAGCCCATTATTGTATATAAATATATTGCTATTTTGTGTTGTTTTGTGTTTGTTTTGAGTGAACCAAAATACAAAAGGATAAAGGACTTAGAATTAGGATTCACCCGTGCTTAAAGGAGTTCAAGAGCAACTAGGCCTCATGCCTTTAGAATGCAAAATGTATTGAAGAGCAACTAGGCCTCATGCCTTTAGAATGCTAAAATTCAAAGTTGACCTTAAAGGACTTCTCCTCAAACTTATTCTTTGTCCATTCCCTTTATTATGTTGCGAGCTTTTTAATGTGTGCTTTTGTGTGATAGGAATCTCATCTTAAGATTAGGAAAAGAGGACCATTACCATGAGTAGCCAAGTTAAGAGCCAAGTCAAATGGAGATCCTAGAAGCTTGAATTCAAATTATTGATTGCTTGCTTTGTGTACTAAATCCAAAGGAAAGGAGCATCTTGAGTCATCTCTATGACTCCAAGAAAAGGAACTCCAAGGGTTATTGATCACACTGAAATTTACCGTATTTTCGACTCTGATTTCACATGCATTCTAGTTGTTTTACTATCATTTTGTTGTGTTATTGCTATGTTTTCCTTTGTTTTCAAGTTTTTACTTTAATCGGAGCCCCGATTGTGAAAAGGAGTGAAAAAGAGCTAAAAACCCTAAAATTCAGCATTTTGTACTTGTGGCCTACCCCATGGTTGGCGCCATAGACCCTGCCATGACGTGTCCAAGCTCAATTTCCCTCAACTTCCACGTTCCCCACTACTTCCACTAAGGCGCCTCAATTTGGCCTTGTGGCGGGCGCCATGGCCTTGTGGCGGGCGCCACAAGAGGAAAGTTTTTCCCTCCCATTTTCAAGTTGAAGGGCATCCTTGTCATTTCCATCTTTTTACTTGCTTATAAATAGAAACTCGAAATCACTTTTACAATCATCCAAACTTAGAGCAGAGGCAAACTCAGAGCAACTTTGTTTCACTTAGGCATATATTCAGTATTTTAAAGTGGTAATCGCTTGGCATTGGAGTGTTACCACAATTGTGTAATCGAGTTTGTGATAGAGTCTGTAATCGAGTTTGGAGCACTTTGGAAGGAAGTTAATCCTGCCGCCATTTTCATTTCCGCTTTGCAATTTATTCAACCCTCCGATTGGAGCAGGTTTTTATTACTTGTCTTTATCTTATTTATTTTCCCGCACTCGCTTTACTTTTATTTATTTCCTCGCACTCGCTTTACTTTTATTTATTTCCTCGCACTCGCTTTAAATTATTTATTTCCTCGCACTCGCTTTACTTTTATTTATTTCCTCGCACTCGCTTTACTTTTATTTATTTCCTCGCACTCGCTTTAAATTATTTATTTCCTCGCACTCTCTTTAAATTATTTATTTCCTCGCACTCGCTTTAAATTATTTATTTCCTCGCACTCGCACTACTTTTATTTACTTTAATGCACTTTTACTTTACCATGTCTAACTAAATTTATAAGGTTAGAATGTAAGGATCGTAATTGAATCGATAATCCGTACAATTGTTCGTAGAAACACTTAAGGGCTATTTTAACTTTCAACTTAAGTTTTCCCGCACTTCAATTCCGTTGGGTAAGATCGAAAGTCTTCCAACGTCTTTTTAAACTTAATTGTTTTTAACTATTTCAAAAACAGCGAAAGCGCTTTGTTTAGTTCATTAGGAGTTTTTAACATAAGAAGAAAAGAGATTTTAAAACTATTTTCGGACGCGTTTATAAGTTTAAAGTCTGGTTCGTGAGAACCTCTTTTGGTTAAGAAATCCAGGTTATAATACTTTTCAACTTAGTCAAGATACTATATTTCTTAAAAATAGGTTTACCACTCTAACGCAATGCGCGCCTTTTTATAAGTGACAATAAGAGGGTTTGATTAGGGAGTACAACCCGGTTCTGAATACGCGAAAGCGACAGTTCCTGTTAAATTAGTTCTTTTCAAAGTAGGAAACATTGCCCATAAGTAGCTCTATTAGCAAGTACTTGGATTATTAATTGATTACGTGAATTACATTCGACCCTGTCTTTATTAATTAATCTTTATTTAAAACTTTACTTTTCATTGCACACTCTAAAAACACCTATTTTGATTGCCTTTGATAAACTCCATAACAATAGATAACAATAGATTGACACTTGGTCTCTGTGGATTCGACATTCCTTTATATTACTCTGACGTGTTCGTATACTTGCGAAAAACAACGCATCAAGTTTTTGGCGCCGTTGCCGGGGACCAATTTCGTCAAATTTCATTTTCCTATTGTTATATCGTTTAGACTTAGGCTATTTTCCGCCGGTCAATGCGAAGAACTCGCAGCACCAGAAGTTTAAGCTTAGTATACCCTCTGGCGGAACCTGAACGTTACGCTCGCGCACCTTTATTCTTTCATAGAATTAAGAGAGCTATGGCCGAAGATCAAAACCAAAGACCTCTTAAAGATTTCGCTCAACCATCTAATGAAGAACCTAGTTCTAGTATAATAAACCCAACCATCCCAGCTAATAATTTTGAACTTAAACCATCCCTGTTGCAACTAGTGCAACAGAGACAATTCTTAGGTCTCGCTACTGAGAACCCGAACCAACATTTAAAAATATTTCTTCAATTAGCAGACACTTTTAAAACCAATGGAGCTTCTCCTGAGGCAATACTTTTAAGATTATTTCCTTTTTCTCTCAGAGATAAAGCCCTATCATGGTTAGATTCCCTTCCACCCAATTCCATTACGACTTGGGATAACCTTAGAAGAGTTTTCCTTGCTAGATATTTTCCCCCGAGTAAGACCGTCATTCTTCGAAACCATATAACTAGATTTACCCAAAACCAAGGAGAATCGTTGTTCGAAGATTGGGAGAGATATAAAGAGTTGTTACGAGCATGCCCACATCATGGATTAGAAAATTGGTTAATCATTCAAACCTTCTATAATGGACTTCATTACAAGACGAAGATGACCATCGACGCTGCCGCAGGTGGTGCTCTGATGAACAAACCTTATCCTGAAGCTAGTGCCCTCATCGAAGATATGGCTCAAAACCATCAATCATGGGGAGTCGAACGAGCGACATTAGAGAGGAAGGAAGCCCAAGGAGGAGTGCATGAACTAAGCTCTATAGACATGATGCAAGCTAAAATGGACGCATTAGCCCTCAAAGTCGAGCATATGTGCATAAACCCGAATACTGTAGCCGCAGTTTCGTCGGATTGTGAGATATGTGGAACCAAAGGACACCAATCTGCAGAATGCAGTCTATTAAACGAAACCCACTCTGAGCAAGTGAACTACACCCAAGGGAACCCATACTCGAATACCTATAACCCTGGATGGAGGAATCACCCGAACTTCTCCTATAAAAACAATAACCCTATTCAAAATAATACACCTCCGAGACCTAGTTATCAAGCCCCTAGATCAAATCAACCTATGCAACCTGTACCACCAAAGCCGAGCCTTGAGAAAATTATGGAAAATTTTATCACCGCTCAAACCCAACAAAACAAGGAGTTCATGAACCAAAACATTCATGTTAACGAATTGATTACTCAGTTAGGAACCAAGGTTGACCAAATAGTTACTCATACTAAGATGCTTGAAACCCAGATCTCTCAGGTAGCTTTAAACCAAGCCCCTCAGACCACACCTGGAGGACAATTCCCTGGACAACCTCAACAAAATCCGAGAGGACAAGCCAATGCCATTACCCTACGAAGTGGGAACGCTTATGATGAGCCACCAAACCCTAGATTGAGTGAACCTGAAACTTCAAAGGAATGTACCAAACCCACGGACGAAGTAAAGGAACCAGAGGAATCTGAAAACTAGGAAGGTCGAGATAAAGGAGAAGAACCTAAAGATAAAACTTAGGTACCACCCCCGCCATATAAACCACCTATACCATATCCGCAAAGACTCAAACAAACCCAGATCAATAAACAGTATCAAAAATTTATTAAAGTTATAGAAAAACTTCATGTAGAAATCCCTTTCACAGAAGCCATCACCCAAATACCTTCTTATGCAAAGTTTCTCAAAGACATCCTTACCAACAAACGTAGACTTGACGATCCGAAGCCTTTGGAATGTAATGCTATTTCCGAGGACAAATTAGCAAAGAAAGATAAAGATCCTGGAAATTTCTCCATTCCTTGCCTTTTGGGTAATCATGTCATCGAAAAAGCTTTTCTAGACTTAGGAGCTAGTGTGAGCCTAATGCCTTTAGCAGTTTGTGAGAGGTTAAACTTAGGAGAATTACAGCCCACTAAGATGTCACTTCAGTTAGCCGATAGATCTGTTAAATATCCGATAGGCATTTTAGAAGATGTTCCTGTTAGGATAGGTCAGTTATTTATCCCTACTGATTTTGTTGTCATGGACATCAAATAGGACAATGATATACCAATCCTTCTAGGTAGACCATTCTTATCGACTACAGGAGCCATAATAGATGTCAAGAAAGGAAAGTTGACATTTGAGGTAGGTGACGAGAAAATAGAATTTATACTTTCAAAATTTCTTATGGCACCTGTGATGGGAGACTCGTGTTATGCCTTAGATATCATTGATGAATGTGTTAGAGAATTAGAACAAAAAGAAATTATAGAAACAATTAAGTTAGCATCAAATCTCATAAGGGAAGATGATGACTTTAAGAAACCTTACATCGATGATAACCTTTACGAATGTTTATCCCTTACCCCAGATCCTATGCCATGCCCTAAGAAACTAACCTTAGAACTTAAGGAACTACCTAAGAACCTGAGATACGAGTTCCTCGATGAAAAGATGAATCGTCCAGTTATAGTTAGTGCTACCTTGAGCCAAGAGGAGACGAACCAACTTTTAGACGTTTTACGAAGATATCCCTCAGCCTTAGGATATAATATCTCTGACCTAAAAGGTATAAGCCCATCTGTATGCATGCATCGGATTTCACTAGAAGAAGATTCAAAACCCTCTAGGGAACATCAGAGAAGAATAAACCCTATAATGAGTGATGTTGTTAAAAAGGAAGTTCTTAAGTTACTTGAGGCAGGTATAATCTATCAGATCTCGGATAGTAAGTGGGTGAGCCCTGTGCATGTAGTACCTAAAAAGGGAGGCATCACAGTCGTGCAAAACGATAAAGGCGAACATGTAGCAAAACGTTTAGAAGGAGGATGGCGGATGTGTATAGATTATAGAAAATTAAATAAAGTAACTAGGAAGGATCATTTCCCTTTACCATTTATAGACCAGATGTTGGAGCGTCTAGCCAGACACTCTTACTTCTGTTATCTAGATGGATACTCTGGATTCTTCCAAATACCTATTCACCCCGAAGATCAAGAAAAAACTACCTTTACATGCCCTTATGGAACTTTTGCCTACAGACGAATGCCGTTCGGCCTCTGTAATGCCCCAGCTACTTTCCAACGCTGCATGATGTCAATCTTTGCAGATTACCTAGACGGTATCATGGAAGTGTTTATGGATGATTTCTCGGTTTGCGGGTTTGATTTCCACAATTGTCTTGCTAACCTTGAGAAAATCCTGGAGAGATGCGTGGAGGTGAACCTCGTGCTAAACTGGGAAAAATGTCATTTCATGGTAACCGAAGGAATAATTTTAGGACATATAGTTTCCGAAAAAGGTATAGAGGTAGATAAAGCTAAAATAGAAGTTATAGAAAACCTAAAACCCCCTAAAACCATCAGAGAAGTCCGAAGCTTCCTTGGACACGCTGGATTCTACCGGCGTTTTATTAAGGACTTCTCCAAAATAACCAAACCTTTAACTGGACTTTTAATGAAAGATGCTGAATTCATTTTTGATGAAAAATGTAATGACGCATTTAATCTTTTAAAGCAAGCATTAGTATCTGCACCCATTATGAAACCGCCTGATTGGTCAGAACCTTTTTGAGATAATGTGCGGTGCTAGTGATTATGCAGTTGGAGCCGTTCTAGGAAAAAGGAAAGATAAAAAAATTACATGCCATTTATTATGCCAGTAGAACCCTAGATGCTGCCCAACTTAACTACGCAATAACTGAAAAAGAATTACTCACTGTAGTTTTCGCTATAGACAAATTTAGATCTTATCTAGTAGGAGCAAAAATTATAGTTTACACCGATCATGCTGCCATTCGTTAATTACCTAGCTGCTGATATAGTACCCCCTGATCTTGACTACCACCACAAAAAGAAATTCTTCCACGATGTGAGAAACTTCTATTGGGATGAACCGCTCCTTTTCAAAAGGGGTAAAGATGGCATTTTTCGCCGTTGCATTCCAGAAGAAGAGGTAAATAGTATTATCGAGCATTGTCATTCTGCACCTTATGGTGGACATGCGAGCACCTCTAAGACATACGCCAAGATTCTTCAAGCTGGCCTATTCTGGCCTACCATGTGGCGAGATGTCTATGCTTGCATTGTCAAGTGTGATAGATGCCAACGCACTGGAAACATTTCAAGGCGTGATGAAATGCCTCTAAGAAACATTCAGGAAGTAGAACTCTTTGACGTATGGGGTATAGATTTCATGGGACCTTTTCCATCATCCTTAGGAAATAGGTATATCTTAGTAGCTGTAGACTATGTGTCTAAGTGGATTGAAGCTATAGCTGCACCCACAAACGACACTAGGGTAGTAATCAAACTATTTAAAAACTATATATTCCCTAGATTTGGAACACCACGTTTAGTCATAAGCGATGGAGGATCACACTTTATATCGAGAATATTTGACAAACTTTTAAGAAAATATGGAGTTAGGCATAGAGTAGAAACACCATACCATCCACAAACTAGTGGCCAAGTAGAAGTATCTAATAGGGAGATAAAACAAATCCTAGAGAAAACTGTTTCTATTTCTAGGAGAGACTGGTCTCAGAAGCTTCAAGAAGCATTATGGGCCTATAGAACCGCTTTCAAAACCCCTATAGGAACTACTCCTTATCAACTAGTTTATGGAAAATCCTGTCACTTACCTTTCGAATTAGAGCATAAGGCCTATTGGGCCATTAAAACTTTGAATTTAGACTACCTAGCCGCTGGAGAAAAGCGTACCCTAGACATTCATAAATTAGAAGAACTTAGGCAATCTGCCTACAAGAATGCAAAAATATATAAAGAGAGGACAAAAGCCTATCACGACAAAAGAATAACAAAGAAAAACTTCAATATAGGCGATCTTGTTCTCCTTTTTAACTCTAGCTTACGACTCTTCCCTGGAAAGCTACGTTCAAGATGGACTGGTCCTTTCGAAGTATCCAAGATTCTGAGATCCGGAGCCGTAGAAATCAAGAACGATACCTGTAGTCCATTCATTGTAAATGGACAAAGACTGAAGCTCTACGAAGGAGAAGACATTCCAGCATACTACTCAAGCCACACCCTGATTGATCCACCAATTCCTACTACTACAGGTGTATAAATTCTAATCGTCAAGCTATTGACGTTAAACAAGCGCTGCGTGGGAGGCAACCCATGGTTTTACTTTCATTTTACTTTTTCTCATTTATTTAATTTTATTTTTATTTTATTTTATCATATTTTGCATTGAGACTAAAATTTGAATGGTTTGCACTTTCAGGATCACTTTCTTAACCTTTACAGGATGCAGGATTTTGATGACATGCACGTGGCCTATAGAGATAATGTTCAGAGGGAGCGCTACATTGCTTTATATCAGCGCCCTATGGCACCCACACGTTATCCTGATCAGCACTGTATGGAGGCACTGGGTATCAAGCCGAGTATCTGATTCCTTAGCCACCAGCTTCACTGGGACGAGTTTGCAGATGACTTGAGTAACACATATAGGAACCTGACTTTGGAGTTCCTGAGTTCATTCGACTATGACCCATATTCTGGACCAGATGGGTATGCTGCTTTCAGGCTTTTCGGAGTTGAGTACTCTTTTAACCAAAAAGAGTTCGGCGACTTATTGGGCTTCCAGACTACTCCTGATGCTATCCCGGAGACACCTATGGGATATTTCTTGGGTAAGGAGGTTGAGAAGTTTTGGAGTGATATCTCGGGTGACGGAAGCCAGGATCCATCTATGCAGTTGTCTCATGTCATACATAACCCCGCCTTCAGATGATATTAGCACATTCCTTCCTGGGAAAGCCGGATGCAGAGACACTACTGAGTGAAGAGGAGATCTTCCTATTATTTTGTGCATCCCAGTCTCGCCCAGTAGCATGTGGGAACTTTTTATTATACAAATTGTTGTCGCTTTAGGTCTGTCTCGCAAGCTGTTACATCTTCGGACCTACTGTGGGTACACTACCATGGACATCGATTTCTGTTTGACCAGAGGATTGATGAGGAGAGCCTCTTTCCACCCATGTCAGTTCCGATTGCTAGTCGACAGCGAGGCTATTCATTACTTCACACTGCCAGATCCTATGATGACCAGTGTGCATGATCCAGCGAATTGGAGTTATGCTCTGGAGGGCCAGGGAGAGACCGTTGAGGAACCAAGATCACCACCCATTGCTGAATACACGCCTACACCACCATCTCCCAGAATCACTGTTTTCTCTAATAATCTTTCATTGCAGACACCCGACATCCGCACTCAGATCGCTGAGTGTCGTAGAGAGATCGCAGAGCTTAGACAGGAGGTGGCTGACCTCACTTTACAGATGGGAGTGTCTGATCTCACCCATGCTACTGAAGCCGACTGTCTATATCAGGAGATCGCAGAGCTCAAGCAGGAAATCGCCACGCTCCGTGGATCCACTCAGGAAGATGACATCCCTACTATATGATCTCACCATTCCATCTTATTTTATCGCTCTTTTATTTTATTTTTATTTTTCTCGTATTTACATAACTCATTTTATATTATCGCGTTTGGAATATTATATAAACTACTGCTATACATTAGTATTTCTATTTTTATCTATATATGTTTTATGTTTATTTTATTTGCATTTTAATTTTTCAGTTATTTATTTATTTATATTTAATTTTTGTTTTTGTTTCAGTTTCACTTTTATTTTTTACTTTTATAAAATTATGCAAGTCAAAGATACTAGGAGAATCACAAGACAAATGCTATCCAGACCCCTCAAAGCCAAAAGACAAGAGAAGCCCAAACCAAAGGACCAAAATCTGGCCCAGCCAGATTTTGCCTTGTGGCGCCCGCCATAGACCCTGTGGCGCCCGCCACAGCGTCTGTAAAAGGTCGGGGCAGAACCCCTTTCTTCACCATTTTTGCAACTGACAATCTTCCAAACCCATTTTTTCACCTTAGAAAAACATCATTGAACCCCCAAAAAGCTCATACTTTTCTAACCACCACACCACACAAATCATTATTCCAATTTCCATTTTCGATTTCATCCGTCGGATTTTGTAAAAATCCAACCTTTTCACAAACCACTTCATCTTCTTCATCACTTTTCAAGAGCTTTTCAAATGGAGTTTAACGGATTCATTCTTCGAGGAGGGAAACCGGGAGATTGACAAAGAAAAATTATTGAACGGTTGCAAAATCGGGAAATCCTCCCGACAAGGTATGTTGACGAAAACTGTCTCTACACTTTAGGTATCTATCATAGCATATTTCATTTATTAAATAACTTAGGTTTGCATAATTTCTTTTCCAACAAAGAACCTACCTATGAGCGGTTGACAATTGAATTTTTGAGTTCCTTAATTTATATTGTCAACCCTAACACTGCTAGCACAATTGGTACTGTCAAATTTAGAATGTTTGCTGTTGAATACCAATTCAGTACCGACGAACTAGCCAGCTTGTTAGGAATGCCTCATGGGGACGGTGCTATTTGTGAGGCCCCTTTGGATTCCGAATGGTCTGTTGAGGTATTTTCCTTCTGGGAGCGTTTATCAAACACTTCCATAAACTCTTTTGAAGGAGTTCTTGCCTCAACTATCCATAACCCGACCATCAGAGTTTTTAGATATCTGTTGGCATGCACTATTTTTGGCCGGGAGAATCCAAATAAGGTTAATGCTAGTGAGCTTCTATTTTTACAAGGAAGCCTCACAAATAGACGTATTAATTCGGTCCCGTTCATGCTTGCTCATATGATTTTAACTGTGAATAAAGCGGGACCGATTTCTTTTGGTGGATTGATTACATCTATTGCTCGGGTGCTTAACCTGAACGATGAGATGGCTACCCTAGAACCCTTACCTCCTCGCACAATTAACCTAAAATTTCTAAGAGACATGAAATTGTGCCGCTCGAGGAGAGAAGGAGGCTATATGCTTATGGTTCATGGTGTAGCCATCCCGTTTGTTGTTTTACCGTGCACTAGACGTACAGATGTACGAGATGAAAGGAATTGGACCTACGCTTTAGATGCCCCACTTGTTTTGGGTCCTCTTCCTCCTAACATTCTTGATGAGGCGGGACATGACACTGATGATGAATATGATCGGAGAAAGAGATCTCCCGTACCCCATGTGTCCCCCCATCATCCTTCACCACCACACACCACACCATCTCCTTCTTCTGCAGGTACCACTCCTGGCTTCTATATTACAGAGGAGATGTGGCATGACCACATGGCTAGAGAGCAAAGGCGTGACGACCTACTCTCTACCATCCAGCAACAAATGACGAATAACATGAGCTTCATGCAAGAATCGCAGCGGAGGACAGACAGGTCCTATGACACTGTTCTACAGTCTCTGCTTACGGTTACCAATACACAGGTTCGTCAACAACAACACCACCAACAACATATTGCTCTCATAGAAAACACTCAGGGTACCATTCTAGGTCACCTTCGAGAGGAGAGGACCGCTCAGGATGCCCTGATGGCGAGGATGGTTCAGAGAGATCGTCGTCGTACCCGATCTCGTCGTCCACCTCAGGATGGCGAGGGCACTAGTGGTCAGCAATAGGTTGTCAGGTAACTCTTCCCTTATCTTATTTCGAAACATTGGGGACAATGTTCGACTTAAGTGTGGGAGGAGACTCTATCGTCTTTTCTTTATTGCTTTTCTCGTTTTTTCCTTTATCGCTTTTTCTTTGCTGTTTTTAGATAGTTTATTTATTTGTTATTTCCTTTTAGTTGTTTATTTTGCTTTTTAGTATAATGCATAAGTCTGACGAGTCACCAAATATAGTAGATCTTTAGTACAATCCTACCTCCCCATACCTTTAGCCCCACCGAATTTTTTTTGCAAAAGAAAATAGTGTTATTCCGAAAGTTTTCAGGTTTTAAAGACATGTTTCGAGTAAGGATGCGGTTTGGGAGAACTTTGCGAAACATCAGTATCTGTTTTAGCACCATAGACTTCGTAAATATAGGAATCATTCCCGAAACACCCCATATACCATGGCCTTAATCATCATTTCCGTATAAGTCCTTAGTAGTTTATCTCAGCAGTCAGCTCCGGCCTACGCATCCTCTACGTAGGGGACCGATGCAAATAAGTGAATGATCCAGAAAAACAAAAAAAACAAAAAAAAAACGCAAAAAGGCAACTCCAGTATAGGTGACCCTCACAAAGTCATTTAAACCAAAGAATTGTAAAAAATTGCTACAAAAAGAAAAAAGAAAAAGAAAAAGAAAAAGAAAAGCTTACCCACTGTTAGTTGGTTCAGAGGTATCTGACACTGAACTCGGTAGGGCGGATTACGATCCGATCCCCCACAACTACAGTTGGGTCCAATAAAAGGGTTTACACATATTTATGTGCCAGAAAACCCATGCTCAGATCATAATCACTAACAGGCCACTCTACTACGAAGCATGTACAGATAACGGGCTTAATGTGATTGCGCCTGAATGAAAAGGACACAAAAAGAGATGAAGAGGCAGGCCTAGGTATTGTGGGATAATATGGGTTGGTTAATATAGGAATGAAGTCTATGTCCGTATTTGCGGATTAGTGTCATCATGATACCCTTAGTTCACTCAGTTAGTACCTATCACTGCATCCCGACTTGAACTTAGAATTTTTACCTGAAGCACTCGTTTACACCATTTTTCTTTTATGAGCTTTTTAATGTTTTGCTTGAGGACAAGCAAAGGTTTAAGTGTGGGAGAGTTTGATCACACTGAAATTTACCGTATTTTCGACTCCGATTTCACATGCATTCTAGTTGTTTTATTATCATTTTGTTGTGTTATTGCTATGTTTTCCTTTGTTTTCAAGTTTTTACTTTAGTCGGAGCCCCGATCGTGAAAAGGAGTGAAAAAGAGCTAAAAACCCTAAAATTCAGCATTTTGTACTTGTGGCCTACCCCATGGTTGGCGCCATAGACCCTGCCATGACGTGTCCAAGCTCAACTTCCCTCAACTTCCACGTTCCCCACTACTTCCACTAAGGCGCCTCAATTTGGCCTTGTGGCGGGCGCCACAAGAGGAAAGTTTTTCCCTCCCATTTTCAAGTTGAAGGGCATTCTTGTCATTTCCATCTTTTTACTTGCTTATAAATAGAAACTCGAGTTTGGAGTGCGAGGAAAGTTGTTTCACTTAGGCATATATTCAGTATTTTAAAGTGGTAATCGCTTGGCATTGGAGTGTTACCACAATTGTGTAATCGAGTTTGTGATAGAGTCTGTAATCGAGTTTGGAGCACTTTGGAAGGAAGTTAATCCTGCCGCCATTTTCATTTCCGCTTTGCAATTTATTCAACCCTCCGATTGGAGCAGGTTTTTATTACTTGTCTTTATCTTATTTATTTTCCCGCACTCGCTTTACTTTTATTTATTTCCTCGCACTCGCTTTACTTTTATTTATTTCCTCGCACTCGCTTTAAATTATTTATTTCCTCGCACTCGCTTTACTTTTATTTATTTCCTCGCACTCGCTTTACTTTTATTTATTTCCTCGCACTCGCTTTAAATTATTTATTTCCTCGCACTCGCTTTAAATTATTTATTTCCTCGCACTCGCACTACTTTTATTTACTTTAATGCACTTTTACTTTACCATGTCTAACTAAATTTATAAGGTTAGAATGTAAGGATCGTAATTGAATCGATAATCCGTACAATTGTTCGTAGAAACACTTAAGGGCTATTTTAACTTTCAACTTAAGTTTTCCCGCACTTCAATTCCGTTGGGTAAGATCGAAAGCCGTCCAACGTCTTTTTAAACTTAATTGTTTTTAACTATTTCAAAAATAGCGAAAGCGCTTTGTTTAGTTCATTAGGAGTTTTTAACATAAGAAGAAAAGAGATTTTAAAACTATTTTCGGACGCATTTATAAGTTTAAAGTCTGGTTCGTGAGAACCTCTTTTGGTTAAGAAATCCAGGTTATAATACTTTTCAACTTAGTCAAGATACTATATTTCTTAAAAATAGGTTTACTACTCTAACGCAATGCGCGCCTTTTTATAAGTGACAATAAGAGGGTTTGATTAGGGAGTATAACTCGGTTCTGAATACGCGAAAGCGACAGTTCCTGTTAAATTAGTTCTTTTCAAAGTAGGAAACATTGCCCATAAGTAGCTCTATTAGTAAGTACTTGGATTATTAATTGATTACGTGAATTACATTCAACCCTGTCTTTATTAATTAATCTTTATTTAAAACTTTACTTTTCATTGCACACTCTAAAAACACCTATTTTGATTGCCTTTGATAAACACCATAACAATAGATAACGATAGATTGACACTTGGTCTCTTTGGATTCGACAATCTTTTATATTACTCTGACGCATTCGTATACTTGCAAAAAAAACAACACATCAGTTATCTCTCCCCTCTTATCTTTGTATGCTTTAGGAATAGCCCTTCTCTCCTCTCCCCCCTCTAACCAAGCCAAAAATCATTTTTAAAACTTTTAATTTATTTCAAATTAGAAATCTAGGCCTTAGGCCTTTGACTTTTCAAAACCATTTTCATAAATACTCATTGTAAATAAACTTTAATCCAACTTTGACCTCATTTTGTAAATAAATTCATCTAGTAAACATAACCCATTTCAAGTTGTTTTGTGGTTCCAATGGCCACTTGTTAAACTCTTTTCAAAAACATTAGTCATAGGTTTGAGTTATCATAGTGGTTGATGTAAATCTCACCTCATCCTTAGTGTTGGATTATAAGCCTTCCATGCTTATTATAGGGTCAACCCCTCACTAGCATGTTGAAGCCTTCCTCACATGGTGGATTGTTGGTTTAGGTTGAGTTTTCTCCCTTTGATAACAAAAGACCTTAAGGCTTTTGATTAAAATCAATTCACCAATATTTGAAATTTATACCACGAACTACGAGGTTTTGATCCTCCTTTGTGATGGTACGTAGGCAATGGGTTCATCCATTCAAACAATAAAATTTGTAAATATAATCTATTCTCTTCTCATCCCTCCAATCTTTTGCACAAATCTTTTCACAAATACCAACCTACAACACATATTTTCCGAAAGGGTTCCCTTAGAGTACTAAGGATGTTTTGGGTGCGTAAAACCTTCCCATTTCATAACCAACCCCCTTACCTAGATCTCTGACATTTTTATTAGTTTTTGATTTGAAAAACTTCTTACTTGGCTTTTGTTCGCTTTTTAGCCTTTCCTTTGGATAAATAAAAGTGAGGTGGCAACTCGAATTGTATGTTGACTTTTGGTTTAGTCAATAAACCTAAAGGTAACGAAAACCCCGCTACAGAAAAGTGGCGACTCTGCTGGGGAGGCCAAAACCCGTGGGTTTAGCCTACTTTTTGCTTGTATGTGTTGTATGTTTATATTTATTTGTGGCATATTTTTGTGCAAATTTGGGATGAATGTATTGTTTGTAATGTATGAATTGCTTGATATATTAATTGCTTGTATGCTTGGTAGTTTCTTGTGAGATGAGTTCTATACCCGAACTCGAGTGCACTTATGATAAAAGAATGGCATAGTCTTGTTGACTTGTGTGGAGTTAGTCCTTAACAAGTTAACTTGCAAGTCCATTCACTTGGTGGAGGTCTTATTGGGATCACTAATGTCACACGAGTAGTCGTGGTTAGGCATTACTCTTTCCAATATGAACCCTATAAACCAAGGACCTTAGATACCTAGCCCATCTTGGCCTATTTTAGGACGTAGTGCGAAGGTCGTTCAAGTGGAAGACTTGATGCGATTGTTACACGATACTACACTCATAAGAGTCCCTCTCGAGAATATTTTTGGAGGACGAGTAGTCGTTTTATCCGATAATATCTAAAAGATGGGATGATGACTATGGGAACCTTTTAGAACATGATTGTCAGGTTTAACCGTAGTACACTCCCGTTGGGTGGTTCTTAATCGAGACTCCATGCTCGTGACTCACAACAAACCCGTGATTCGTGGTCTATCTGTTCTCGTATATCCTCAAAATCAATGGATCTTGGGTGTTGATATGGTGTAAAATCTAATCCACCAAGATAGATGATTGATATTGACGATGACTTGAGCCATCCCATGACCTTTGTGTTGTGTGACTTGCTTGATCCTTGAGTGTGTTTGTTGCATCCATGCATCCATGCATTCATCCGCATTCATGTCATCGATAATAAGAATTTTGCAAGGAACTTAAAAGGTCAATTTGCAAATTTTCAGACTGGATAAGCAAAGAAGGAATACGAAGAAGTACAGTTTCAGACAACCCGACTTGAGAGAGTTAAGGCGTCTGACATCTTATGTATTAGAGCCCTTGGAGTTCAAAGCTCGCTATGGGAAGCTTCTAGCTATTCTCTCTACCAAGGTGGATGTGGGTCTGATGAGTATGTTGGTGCAGTTCTACGATCTTCTGTATCGGTGCTTCACTTTTCCGGATTTCCAACTTTTGCCTACATTGGAGGAGTACGCTTATCATGTGGGTATACCTATTCTTGACTGATTGTCGTTCAGTGGTTTGGAGAAGATTCCATCTTCTCAAAGAGATTGTTGACATGCTTCACGTGGAGGTATCCGACATTGTTGCCAATATGACTACCAAGGGTGGAATTCAAGGTCTCCCGTCTAATTTTCTGATTGCCAAAGCTACCTTGTTTGGGAAGGCCATGAGTAAGGAAGCTTTTGAAGCCATATTTGTACTCCTCGTCTATGGGCTAGTGTTATTTCCCAACATCGACAACTTCATGGATGTGAACGCTATTAGGATTTTCTCTTCTCTTAATCTCGTTCTGACTCTGTTGGGTGACACTTATTTCTCTTTGCATATGAGGAATTCAAAGGGTGGTGGTTCCATTGTATGATGTCTGCCTCTATTGTACAAGTGGTTTATTTCGCACTTGCCTCAGACACTTGCCTTCAAGGAGAACAAGGGATGTCTACAGTGGTCCACGAGACTTATGTCTCTCACTAATGATGATATCTCTTGGTATAATCATGTTTATGATGGCATTAAGATTATTGATTCTTGTGGTGAGTTCTCCAATGTACCTCTTCTTGGTACATGTGGTGGAATTAACTAAAACCCTGCTTTGGCTCACCGTCATCTTGGGTTCCCCTTAAAGGATAAACCTAACAACACTTCGTTGGAAGACTTATTCTTTCAAGAGGGTAAAGATCCCTAAAACTTGAAGGATAGGATGGTCCACGCCTAGCGCAAGGTTCATAGGAAAGGGAGGAATGAGCTTGGTCCGAGGAACTGTGTTGCTTTGGAGCCTTACACCTCTTGGGTTAGGAAGAAAGCCCTCGAGTACCGTATGCCGTATGAGTATACGAGACCTACCCCTATGGTTATGGTTGGGCCTTCAACCCTCCCTAATCAAGGAGTAGAGGAGTTGAGAGACGAAGACCGTTCGCGTGCTTGGGTTCGTGAGCGTGAGGAGCTTCTTCAGCAACTCAAGGATAAGGATGCATTGATCGAGTTTCTAGAGCATCAGGTTATTGATGAGCCCGATGATGTGGTTACTTCTCTCCTGCCTCACTCATTTAGGTTTTGGAAGAAGAGATATGATCAGCTCGCCAAGGAGAAGGCCGACATGGAAGCAGCTTATGAGAGAGAGGTGAAGAAGCTTCATGCGAAGTATCTTCCGATCTCAAAGGCTTTAGACGACTGCTTCTAGGGATCCATAGGATGTTTATTCTCCTTTTCTCTTGTATTGTATTTGGTTACCGAGACTGTACTACTTCTTTGGTGTAAATAGTTTCCAAATATTATATTGTTATGAGTATTCAACATATGTCTCAAAAAGTTCAATATTTTCAAAATATTTGCAAAAATAGATCCTTATAAAATTCATTCGATAAAAAAACAAAAGCATATGCTCGAGTATTGCATGCATCATATGCATAAGGAGGTTTTGGTTCCGAGCTCTTGATACAGTGGTTTAACTCTTTGCTCTTCATTTATTTTGAAGACAAGCTGACACATCCATACCGCACTCGCGCAAACGTCAAAGCAATGGCCGAACAACTAGAGAACGAGAACAGAGAACTCAAAGAAGAAGTCAACCAGTTATTTGCTCTGGTGGGGTCTCTGCTTCAAGCTCAAAAGCAAGTTGTAAATGTGCAAGCATCTACGTCCAATCAAGCACCTGAAGTAGCTCCTACCTCTATACCAGCCCCTGATATGGGATCAGTCAATGTTATGCCTTCCGGTTACCCTTGGGGGATGCTCCATAATTTCATGCCCGAAGGATATCATCCGCAAGTGCAAGCTCAGCCGACATCTAGCCCGAACCCTGTGGTGCCACCCCCGGTGGTTAATTCTGTTCCTATTCCAGCTCTCATTCCTCAAGTCCGTGTTGACGAGACTATCTACCATTCTGAGGCCTCTGAGAACCCGGATGTGTATGACAAATTAGACGAGATGAGAGACCAGTTCTCTGACTTGAGGAAGGAAATGAAGGCCCTTCGAGGGAAGGACTTGTTTGGGAAGAGCGCCTCTGAGCTCTGTTTGGTCTGGAATGTAAGGATTCCGATGAAGTTCAAGGTCCCTGACTTTGAAAAATACAAGGGGAATAGTTGTCCGCTCAGCCATTTGGTCATGTATGCTAGAAAAATGTCTACACATACCGACAATGACCAACTGCTCATCCATTATTTTCAAGACAGCCTGTCTGGCACTGCCTTGAAATGGTATATGGGTCTTGATTGTGGCTCTATGCGCACTTTCAATGACCTCGATGAGGCTTTCGTAAGGCAGTACAAGTACAACGTGGATATGGCTCCGGACAGATATCAACTGAGGGCGATGTCCCAAAAAGATAAGGAAACCTTCAAGGAGTATGCCCAGAGATGGAGGGAATTGGAAGCTCAGATAGTGCCACCATTGGAGGAGAAGGAGATAACAAAGATCTTTTTTGAAGACTTTGAGCTCTTTCTATTATGAGCGTATGATTGCTAGTGCTCCCTCGGACTTTACCGAATGGTAAATATGGGGATGAGGCTAGAAGAGGGAGTCCGTGAAGGACGTCTATCCCGTGATGATAATTCTTCGGCAAAGAAATATGGAGGATTTGCCAGAAAGAAGGAAGGGGAGACTCATGATGTTTCTTACCATAGTAAAAGAAGACCCTCTGTGAGGAGGAAGGAAGTTTGACCAGTCGTCAACCAATACCAGGTGGCTCATATAGCACCTGTTTTCAGAGAAGCTCAACAACCACAACAACAATCTCATAAATAATAACAGGCTTACCAGCCTCGTAGAAACAATAACAACAACAACAACAACAATTATGAGAGGAAGAGCGTGACTTTTGACCCGATTCCTAAGACTTACGCTGAACTATACCCTTCCTTGATTGATAGGAAGTTGGTAACTCCACGTGATCCTCCTGATGTGCCAGCCAATCCTCAATTGTGGTACAAGCCTGAACTTCATTATGTGTATCATTCCGGCGCGCCAGGACATGATATGGAGAACTGCTTTCCGTTGAAGACGAAGGTGCAAGACCTTGTGAGGAGTGGGATACTATCCTTTGAGGATATAGGCCCTAATGTTAAGAAGAACCCATTGCCCGAGCATGGGAAGGCGGCTGTCAACATGGTCCAGGGTTGCCCTGGCAAGTATAAGGTCCTTTATGTGAATGATATAAGGCAGTCCCTGGTGGAAATGCATAGGCTGTTGTGTGAGTACAGTCACTATGAGCACGATCACGATAGGTGCCATGTGTGCACTATCAATGAAAGAGGATACCACAAGATAAGAAGGGACATCCAAGAGATGCTAGATCAAGGGATGATCGAGATACTTCAAAATCGTGATGAGGATAAAGTTGATGTTATTACCCCTGTGTTCAATATTCCTGATCCTGTTGTCATAAAGTATGATCGCAGCAAAAGGAAGGTGGTGCCAACTCTTGTGATAAAGCCAGTGGGCCCTGTCCCGTATGTGTCAGATAAAGCAGTCCCGTACCGTTATAATATTGTTATGCTTGAAGATGGGAAGGAGGTGTCGTTGCCCTCAACCTCTGCTGTAAGCATATCCGATGTTAGTGGAGTGACCCGTAGTGGTCATGTTTTCTCGGCTCAGCCTAAATCCCACGAAAACATCGTGAATAGGGGTGTTGTTAGTTCTGCTAGTCCTGTGGGGACTTCTTCTTCAAATCATTTCATTCCTGCTGTGAAGGGTGTTGACCCTGTTGTTGTCAAAACTGATAAAGCTCCTATCCTAGTTGGCCAGTCTGGCATATTGAGAGAGGATGGTGATGAGATGTTGAGGCTCATCAAGAGGAGCGAGTACAACGTTGTGGAGCAGTTTCTTCAAACTCCATCAAAGATATTTGTCCTATCTTTGTTGATGAATTCAGAGTCACATCGTGAAGCGTTGCAAAGGGTGCTGGACGTGGCATATGTGGATCACGATGTCACAATTGAACAGTTTGATAGCATTGTTGCAAATATAACTGCCTGCAACAATTTGAGCTTCTGCAATGATGATCTTCCCGAGGAGGGAAAAGACCATAATTTGGCCTTACATATCTCTATAAACTGCAAAGACGATGCCATGTCCAATGTGTTGGTGGACACATGGTCATCACTTAACGTATTGCCAAAGTCCACTCTCTCCAAACTTTCATATCAGGGACCTCCCATGAGGCAGAGTGGAGTGGTAGTAAAAGCTTTTGATGGATCGCGCAAGACCGTGATCGGTGAATTAGACCTCCCAATCAAAATTGGACCTAGTGATTTCCAGATCACTTTCCAAGTTATGGACATACATCCATCGTACAGCTGTTTACTTGGTAGACCATGGATTTAACGAGGCAGGCGCCGTGACATCCACCCTACACCAAAAGTTGAAGTTCGTCAAGAACAAGAAGTTGGTGGTGATAGGGGGAGAGAAGGCTCTCTTGGTCATCCATTTATCTTCCTTTTCCTACATCGATGCTGAGCATGAGGTTGGAACTCCATTCCAAGCCTTATCTATTGCTGAGCCTTCTAGGAAAGGACTTTCTTCATTTGTCTCCTACAATGATGCGAAGTTGGCCATCAAACATGGCACAACTAGTGGTTTGGGGAAAATGATAAAGATGGAAGATAAAAAATCCCGGGCTGGTATAGGGTATTCTTCCGGTGCTTCTAATGATCTTGGGTTGTTTCAGAGTGGAGGTTTCATCCACATCGATGGAGATCACGAAGCTGCTGCCATCATTGAAGAAGACGAAGAGGAAGACCTCGACAACTTTGTCATACCTAGCGGGATCTGCAATAATTGGGTCACTGTTGATGTTCCAACAGTTATCCATAAGTCAATGTAATATGTTCATTCCTGTTTAAAAACCCTTCTCCCATGCCAAAGGGAGAAGTGAAGACATTGTTGGCATAATTTGTTAATACAATGATATTCATCCAATAATCGCATGTTAAATGTTTGTTTTCCAAATTATTTTTCATTTTTGCTTTTCGCATGAAATTGGTAATCACAATAAAACCCTAAAAAAGAGAATAAAATCAATTTTTTTCATCTGCATAATGATTTTCCTTGTTTGAATTCTGAAATCTCTTTTATACTCAAAATCATTATGCAGGTTGATCAAACCCATTGAACATAATGATCCAACACCATCTCCCAACTTTGAGTTCCCTGTATTTGAGGCAGAAGAAGATGATGTTGAAGAGATTCCTGATGAGATTACCCGTCTGCTTGAGTACGAGGAAAAGATCATTCAGCCACATCTTGAGAATCTGGAAACAGTCAACTTGGGGTCTGAAGACTGCATTCAGGAAGTGAAGATTGGGGCACTCCTTGAAGAGTCTATTAAGAAGAGGTTGATTGAGTTGCTACGAGAATATGTTGATGTCGTTGCCTGGTCGTATGAAGACATGCCTGGTCTAGATATTGATATCGTGCAACATTTCTTGTCGTTGAAGCCTGAGTGTGTGCATGTGAAGCAAAAGCTCAGAAGAACTCATCCTGATATGGCAGTGAAGATTAAAGACGAAGTTCAGAAGCAAATTGATACGGGGTTTCTGGTGACTTTTACATATCCTCAATGGGTGGCCAATATTGTGCCTGTACCTAAAAAAGACGGAAAAGTCCGAATGTGTGTGGATTACCGTGACTTAAATAAAGCTAGCCCAAAAGATGATTTTCCTCTACCACACATTGATATGTTGGTATACAATTCAGCTAAATTCAATATCTTTTCATTTATGGACGGATTTTCCGGTTATAATCAGATTAAAATGGCACCCGAGGATATGGAGAAGACAACATTCATCACACCTTGGGGAACATTCTGTTATCGAGTGATGCCCTTCAGTTTGAAGAAAATCCGGAGCCACGTATCAACGTGTTATGACTACCTTGTTTCATGACATGATGCACAAGGAGATCGAGGTGTATGTCGACGATATGATTGTAAAGTCGAAAACGGAAGTTGAACATGTAGAACACTTGTTGAAGCTTTTCCAGCGTTTGAGGAAGTACAAACTCCACTTGAATCCGAACAAGTGTACATTTAGAGTCCGTTCCGGAAAGTTATTGGGCTTTATTGTCAGCGAGAGAGGTATTGAAGTTGATCCTGCCAAGGTCAAAGCAATACAAGAGATGTCTGCGCCCAAAACTGAGAAGCAAGTCCGAGGTTTTCTTGGCCAATTGAATTACATTTCAAGATTTATATCCCACATGACTTCCACATGTGCGCCTATATTCAAGCTCCTCCGGAAAGATCAGCGTCATGATTGGACCGAGGATTTCCAAAAGGCCTTTGATAGTATCAAAGAGTATCTGTCCGAGCCTCTGATTCTGTCTCCGCATGTCGAAGGGAGACCATTGATTATGTACTTGACTGTGCTTGATGATTCCATGGGTTGTGTCCTTGGTCAGCAAGATGAATCAGGAAAGAAAGAATATGTAATATACTACTTGAGTAAGAAGTTCACCGACTGTGAGTCTCGGTACTCAATGCTTGAGAAGACATGTTGTGCTTTGGCTTGGGCTGCTAAGCATTTACGCCAGTATATGTTGAATCATACAACTTGGTTGATATCCAAAATGGATCCGATCAAGTATATCTTTGAGAAGCCTTCTTTAACTGGGAGAATTGCCCGTTGGTAGATGCTGTTATCTGAGTATGATATTGAGTATCGAGCTCAAAAAGCTATTAAAGGTAGTATCTTGGCTGACCATTTGACGCATCAACCAATTGAAGATTATCAGTCTGTGCAATACGATTTCCCTGATGAGCGGATTCTGTATTTGAAAATGAAAGATCATTATGAGCCTACGCTCGATGAAGGGCCAGAGCCTGGTCCCCGATGGGGTATGGTGTTTGATGGCGCTGTCAATCAGTATGGAAATGGCATTGGGGCAGTGATTATTACTCCTCAAGGCACACATTTTCCTTTTACATCAAGGCTAAATTTCAAATGCACGAATAATATGGCGGAGTATGAGGCCTGTATTATGGGTTTGGAAGAATGTGTTGATCTTAGGATCAAACATCTTGATGTTTATGGCGATTCGGCCCTTGTTGTTAATCAGATTAAGGGTGAATGGGAGAAAAATCATCCTGGCCTCATCCCATATAGAGATTATGCAAGGAGGATTTCAACTTTCTTTACTAAAGTTGACTTCCATCATATTCCTCGAGATGAGAATCGAATGGCGGATGCTCTCGCTACGCTTGCTTCAATGATTGCTGTCAATTATTGGAATGAAGTCCCAAACATTACCGTGATGCGCTTGGATAGACCAGCTCACGTTTTGCAGTTGAAGAGGTGAAAGATGATAAGCCATGGTATTATGATATCAAGTGCTTTCTCCAAAGTCAGACTTACCCGCCTGGGGCATCTGTTAAAGATAAGAAGACTTTGAGGAGATTATCTGGCAGTTTCTACCTTAATGGTGATGTGCTTTACAAGAGAAATGTTGACATGGTTCTGCTCAGATGTGTGGATAGACACGAAGCAGACATGTTGATGACTGAAGTCCATGAGGGTTCATTTGGTACTCATTCCAATGGACATGCCATGGCAAAAAAGATGTTGAGAGCAGGCTACTATTGGCTGACAATGGAGTCTGACTGCTGCAAATACGTAAAGAAATGCCACAAGTGTCAGATTTATGCGGACAAGATTCATGTTCCCCTGACACTTCTGAATGTTATTTCCTCACCATGGCCTTTCTCCATGTAGGGAATTGACATGATAGGCATGATTGAGCCTAAGGCGTCAAACGGTCACCGTTTTATTCTCGTAGCCATTGATTACTTCACCAAGTGTGTTGAAGCGGCATCGTATGCAAATGTGACCAGGCAGGTGGTTGTGAGGTTTATCAAGAACCAACTCATATGCCGATATGGTGTGCCAGACAAGATCATTACTAATAATGGATCTAACTTGAACAATAAGATGATGAAAGAGCTGTGTAGTGAGTTCAAGATGACACATCATAATTTTTCTCCCTATAGACCCAATATGAATGGGGCTATTGAAGTTGCTAACAAGAACATCAAGAAGATTATTCAGAAGATGGTTGTTACGTACAAAGATTGGCATTAGATGCTGCCATTTGCTTTGCATGGCAATCGTACATCCGTCCGCACTTCAACAGAGGCAACCCCTTTATCCCTTTTATACGGCATGGAGGTTATGCTCCCCGTAGAGGTCGAAATCCCATCCATGAGAGTCTTGATGGAATCCAAGTTGAGTGAAGCTGAATGGGTTCAGAGCCGTTATGACCAACTGAATTTGATTGAAGAGAAGAGATTAACTGCCATGTGCCATGGTCAGTTACATCAACAAAGGATGAAGAAAGCCTTTGATAAGAAGGTCAAGCCTCGTGTGTTCCGAGAAGGTGACCTCGTGCTCAAGAAAGTCTTGTCTTTCGCGCCCGATTCAAGGGGCAAGTGGACTCCAAACTATGAAGGTCCATACGTTGTTAAGAGAGCCTTTTCAGGCGGTGCTTTGTTTCTCACAAATATGGATGGGGAGGATTTCACTCATCTTGTGAATTCAGATGCAGTCAAGAAATACTTTGCCTAAAAAATAAAAACAGAATAGACCGCTAAGTTGAAAACCCGAAAGGGTGGCTTAGGCAAAAATGAGCGTCTCGGTGGATTGAAAACCCGAAAGGGCGATCCAAGCAAAAGTTAGAGACATAAAAAAACTGAATATATATCCCGCTAGATTGAGTACCTCACCCTGGGGCAATCTAGGCAAAAATTAGGGATTTGGCAAGTAACTGCATCCTGACAAGACTTTGTTCTATAACTGTCATCTTTCAAAGATTCTCGCCCAGTCATCATCAACTGTAGTTTCAAATACAGTGGATTTAGAGTTGGTGGAGAAACGGTCATTATGTTCAATGTAGCCCTTTTCCATGTATGTCACCAATTTCAAATTTGTAAAGATCCATGGAGTCTCTCCATTTGCGGACTACCATTCTCTTAAATAAATTTGAGCCTTTATCCAATTCTTTGCACTCTTATTTGTTTCTGTTTAACAAATGTTTGCATGTTTTAATTGATGAATATCAGTGTTTTAAACAAATAAAGTTTTCATGAATAAACTGTTTTAAACAAAGTGAACATTCACAATGACGGAAAGGATAAGTGGAATGTCCTCAGTGCTTTCCCAAGGATAATATGATCACCAAAGGGTAAGACATTTGTTCATATTCTGGCGTTCTTGCTCCTTGTATCCTCTTCATCAGCTTTCAAGTTGTCTCCTCAACCGAGCGCAGAAAGAATAATACATCATCAGCTTCCCAGAGAGTCTGGTATGAGAAGTTCTCCTTGATGGCAGTTGATTGATCTGTCTTATGGATTGCTTTCCCCTAGTAGGATTTTTGGATGTTCATCCAATACGTTCCCCGGTAGTTTGTTTGTGTATACATACTTGTTTCTCCCGTAGAGTTTTAGCAATCCATGATTAGTATATGGTTGATCTATGAATGATCCCTTCTTTTCCAAATTTTTGCCTCGATATTTTAGAGATGTGTATCCCTCTATATCAGGCACTAGCATTTGTGTTTTATCATTTGTATGGTTGTCATCCCTTGTGTGGACTGACCTAAAATCCCTTATAGATTTGATAAAAGTTTATATGCTTTAAGTTGAAAATATTCCTTGTCTCATTATCCTGACTATCTACTCACGAGGAAGGTTGTCTTTCCCCAGCATGAGTAAGAATCTCCAACGGAGTAAGCATGTGTTCCCTGCAGAGCTACCTTTCCAGATAATTGTCTCCTCAGCAGGAAGTTGCCTAGTGTAATTGATGAAGGGCTTATTTCCCATTTCATTTATTTTGAAAAGAGGTATCCCTGGTATGTCTCTTGTTGATGAAGGATTCATTTCCAATTTCTCCAGCAAGGGTAGTTTCCTCAAGAGCATTTACGCTTGTCCCTAGTAGGGTTTCCAGATCAGAGTTTGATGTTTGTATCTCCTCTGAGTCTGAAGATTTCCTCTAGCATTAAGAGCTGGTGGTGAAAATGTTTATTTCCTTCCCCAGTGGAGCAAAATGCTATTATTCCCCTTTGCAGAGTTTCCTCTCCGGCAGATAAAATGGAGTGTTTTGATTGATGTACATCTGATTGGTGGTTGTTTCCCATGGAGTTTCACATCATTCCTTAATAAGCTTCCCCAATAGAGTTTCTTCTCCGACGGATCTTATTATTATTAAACCACCTGTCCCCAAGAGAGTTGATGGAAACACCCCGACAGATTTTCTGCATCTTCCTTATGTCAGGATTGTTTGCTCCTGGAAGACTTCTCCTATGCAGAGTGTTATCTCCTGCAATTGGAAGCTTTGACTTTGCCTATCCCCAACTATGGTTAACGTCTTCCCTTGTTTACTCTTATTCCAAAGATAATCCCCATCAGAGTTGAGTTCTCTGTTTGATTATCTTCTTTCGCTGCTCCTGAATACATCTTGTTTGTATCCTCAGCGAGTGTAGCTTTGGGATAGGGTTTGATATCCCCGATGATTTATTTTCATCCTTCTCGGGTTATTCCCAAGCTGAGTTCTCCAGTAGGCTTCGCCCTTCTTGTCGAGACGTTTACCGAGTGTCTGTTCGTGATTCTTGGACTTGTTTGTGTTAGATATGTCTGTTTGTCAGCATTAATTATACACAAATCATGCATATACATGCATAATCATAGCATTCAGATATTCATGATGCATTCTTTGCCATATATCTTTTCTTGTTATCTCCTGCTATTGGTGAAATGTTCTTCCCCAAGCAGATGTTTGTGTCTGATCTCTCCATATATAGTCAGCCCCATAGGCAGAAAGTGTCTATCTTTTCTTCTTTCTTTCCCACTGAGTTATGTCCTAGTGGATGATTATTGTTTCAGTTTCCTCCCCAGTTGTGTATCGGGATGGAATTACTCCCCTGAGTTATATCCTCATCGGGTTGAGTCTTGTTTGATTGTGTCTTTCTAGTTTGTTCCTAGATTGATTCCTTTCTTGTTATCCCCTGCAGTTCCTTGTGGTTCAGTTGTTCAATTGCTCAGTAACCAGTAATTGTTCATCCTTTCCCCAGCGGATTTTGTGGCTTTCTACCCAGTAACCGGTAGTTGTAAGTCCTATTTTTGTGGTTTTCTACCCAGTAACCGGTAGATGTAATCCCCTCTTTGTTGGTTATCTTTACCCAGTAATCGGTATATATTCCTTCGTTTTTGAGTATACCACCCACTAACCGGTGATATATCTCTTGGATAATTGCTTTTGTCAGGAAATTTATCCCTAGAGAGTCATCTTTCATTTACCCTTGTTTGGTGATGATTGTTTCTCCTTCTAATTGGTCATCATTTTATACCCAGTAACCGGTATCCCGATGTCCTTTCTTTTCGGTCGATTTATCCTTTATTAACCCAGTAACTGGTTGCGGATAATCTTCCATGTGAGTATGTTATCTATGTTTTTACCCATATAACGATAGTAGATTATGAAATTCTGGTATAGTCAGAGTTCAGATGTTCTACACGAAGTCATGACATATGATCCAACATTGTTCCTAATACAACAAGACAGTTAGGAAAAATATAACCCAGTACTCATATGCACACAGTCCCAGATGTCACGACATCTGCTAATCTACCACCATGGACAGAAGAACATCTAGTTTTGTCCATCTAATACAAAGACACAGTATAGATCAAACATAGCCCTTTTGTATATTGATCTTGCCCAATTATCAGCATGATGTCTCAACATTGATTTGAACATCACCTGTTCCAATATTACAGAAGGATGAACTGTAACAGACCAACCAGTCTATCAGTAACAGCAGTCAATAATGAATGTCATAACATTCTGTTTTGCAATCAGACTGCAGGCTATGTGTCAAGTCTGTTATTCTCTTCATAAACAGACTAGAAACAGACTGAGGTATAACAAACAAAATATAGTGTGCAGAAGGTAAAAACACCAGTAATTGTTAACCCAGTTCGGTACAACGTTACCTACTCTGGGGGCATACCAAGCCAGGAAGAAGATCCACTATTAGTAGTATTAATTCAAAGTTAAACTCCCCCGTTTACAACTCCTCACTTAATCCCTACCCAATGCAATCTATACCTAGGCACTCCTAGATAGAAACCTCCAGTTTCCATTCCTATCATTACAAGTACCATGTAATGTTTAAACAACTTGAACTTGCTTCACAGCTTCGTTCAAGAACATAACCACTCTTGCCTACAGGCTTTGAGTTACAAATAATCTCATGCTTTCAAGCACTGAGAAACACTTGGTAACCTTCCCACAGGTTGGGAGGTTTACCTCATACATACCCCTAGTTTTTACATTTTTTGAGGCTTACAAAACCTAGGTTACAATCTGCTATTTATAACCTAACCACCCAATTGGATTTGGGCCTTTAGAAATCGCAGCAAATCTTTCCTTTGTTGTTACAGAGCTGGCAGAATTCTTCTGCTACAATCAAGGTCTTCAATCTTTTATTTCCTAAAAGATCTCCATATTTGGAAACTGTATATTCACCAAATATTCTGATTGAATTTCTGCTAGGCTTGGATATCTTGAAAACCCTAAAACTATTTTCCAATCAAATCTTTTTATAACAGTTGTATAGATCTCCTTGGAAAATAAGTAAATTTGGTTGTAATCCATGATTGAATGCGCCAGCTAATCATATCTTCAATCATCCAAAGATTGTCATTAATTGAGCAATCACAAAACACCAGACATTCATACTGAATGTTCTGTGTACAGGATGTCATGACATCGGGTCTGACATCTGGAAAAAATCCTGCATAATCCAGTTTCCTTTTATAACAGGTACAGCCATATCAGTTACCATGACAATGAGTATGTCAACTGAAACAATCCTGCAGCATATGTCTTCCAATTTAGCTCCAGCAGGTACATCCAATATCAGAAGCCTTAGCATTGTAAGTGGCATTCTGAAACAATCCTGCTTTCATATGTTCTTCAACTCCAGCAGGTACATAGGATATCTCATGTTAAGACATCACACATGACATCTTGTGAACACTCTTTGTTTTACCAAAATTGCTGCCAACACTTAGAATCAACAGATAATATATCTCATGCGCTCTTCAGTCGAAGTCTTTTTCTTCCCCAGTCGAGTAAGATTCGTATTTCCTTGTGGAATCGAATGTCCATCCTGTAAGTCGAGTTTTCTTTTTCAGCCCTCCTTTCGGATGATGAGTGTCTTGGATATGTTCCCAATTCACGCCTGGTTGGTCACGTATTATATACCCAGTAACTGGTATCACTGGTGTTCCTTCCTTCTGCTCCCTATTACGACTTTTTGTCCCCTGTGGAGTCATATTTTCCTGAGTTAAGATGTGCCTTTTGGGTCCTCCTCAGATGTTTCGGATGATTGATATCTTTCACCCTTATACCGGTCTTAGATATTCTTTCTCCCTGAGCGTGTCGTTCTCTCACCCAGTAACCGGTGTTTTGATAACATGTCTCTCTTTGAGTTTATTACCCAGTAACCGGTAATATCTCGTTGTTTCTTCCGCAGCTGAGTCCTTTGTGGACATCTCCGTCTGAGTCCGGATTTTTTTATCTGATGTATCCTTTGTGGATAGTTTTGCTGTATTGGCATATTCCCTAATACATGCATCTTCGCGTCAGCTCGAGTCTTTCCATCGATTTATTTTCGTGGAATCCCTTCGTGGCTCCCAGCAAGTTTTCAAGTCGTGACCTGCTCACGCATTTTTTCCTTATTTCCCCCAGAGTCTCTGTCTCCCTAGTGAGTGTGTTACTCCTATGGATCTTCAGTTCCTCCCAATTTCTTTTCCTTTGTGGCAATTATTCACCATGAAGATTTTATTTTGCATGCATACATTTGCATCATGAGGTCTCTTAGGGACCAAAATTCGTCTCTTTGCTATTATTTAAGCTCATTCTATCTCGTCAAGACAAAGATTTTAACCTTCATATCTCCGGCTAGAATGACCTTAAATAGGGGCATCTGTAAGACCTTAATTTTGACCCTAAGATCCCTCATGGCATCATGTTATTGCACAAGTACATTGCCTCAAGGATCATAGCATGTTTGGCTCTTTATCCCTAGGGTTAGGACTTGTTTGAGTGATTTGAGATTACCAAGCATGCTTGTATTGTATGTTATTCCTTTTCTTATTTGATTACTAACCAAAAGCACAAAAATATGTCACTAACTCTTTTTGTTTTGAAGCTCAAGTGATCATGTGCTCCACAATGCTCCTAGGAGGCTCCTAAGCCCAATGCAATGGCTAGATGAAGATGAGAAAAAGCATGACAATGGTCCACAAAGTTCCTAATCATCATATATGTCTCCCAAGTATCTCAATTTGCCAATTTGATCAAGATAACCCAAAGGGCTTGAAGATTGTTTCACTGTGCTTTGACTGTGTCTTGCCCATGAAGCAATCTCAACCTCTGATCAAATTTAATCAAGGGAAGTTCTTAAATTTATCATTTTATGCATATATGAGTCTATTTGAGGCCCCTCAATCATTTATTCATCAAGATTGGAAGTTTGACTTTGAAAGGTTGACCAGTCAAGTCATCTAACTAAGCTGAGGTTCAATGAGCTATAACTTTTGATGTGTTTATCAAATGAATATGACCCCAAAATAAAATATGTTCCTAAGAACCATATTAACAACTTTCATGTTCATAAAAAATCCATTTGATGCTTGGACGGTCATCATTAATTTCAAAACATTATAGGTCATTTTGGCTGAAACCCTAATTTTGGGTCAACTTGCCAAGGGCATAACTTTCTAAATTTTTATGATTTTGAGGTGGGACCAAAGGCATTGGAAATATTGAGATGTTTAATTCAAATTTTATGTTGGACAAAATTTCATAATCCTAAATTAAATGCATGTGCCATTGCAAAACATTATAGGTCATCTTTGACCTAATTCATTGAATTGAAAAAGTACCCAACTTCAAATGCCCATAACTTTGTCATAGAAAATCCAAATGATGCAAACTTTGAACCTAAATTGACTATCTTGAAATGATATACAACTTTGATGTTGGAGAATATTTCATTTGAAGCTTGTATCATGAGGTCGGAGGGGTTTGACCAAGCTTACTTTTGGTTGACTTTTTCAAAGTGATTTGAACATGTTTTACACTTGAACTTTCCAAGCCAGTTTTGATCAATTTGCACATGAGATGCGTGTTCTTTGCAAGTATACGAACGCGTCAGAATAATATAAAAGATTGTCGAATCCATAGAGGCCAAATGTCAATCTATCGTTATTTATTGTTACGATGTTTATCTAAGGTAATCGAAACAGGGTTTTTAAGAGTGCACAATGAAAAATAAAGTATTAAATTAAATTAAATTAATAAAGACAGGTTCTAATGTAATTCACATAATCAATGAGTAATCCAAGTACTTGCTAATAGAATTACTTATGGGCAGTGTTTCCTACTTTGAAAAGAACCAATTTAATGGGAATTGTCGCTTTCGCGTATTCAGAACCGAGTTGTACTCCCTAATCAAACCCTCTTATTGTCACTTATAAAAAGGCGCGCATTGCGTTAGAGTAGTAAACCTATTTTTAAGAAATATAGTGTCTTGACTAAGTTGAAAACTATTTTGACCTGAATTTCTTAACCAAAAGAGGTTCTCACGAACTAGATTCTAAACTTATAAGCGCGTCCGAAAATAGTTTT
Source organism: Lathyrus oleraceus (assembly GCF_024323335.1). NCBI lineage: Eukaryota > Viridiplantae > Streptophyta > Magnoliopsida > Fabales > Fabaceae > Lathyrus > Lathyrus oleraceus. Next base: position 43,061,998 of record NC_066581.1, read on the forward strand.
AAAATCACTTTTCTTTTTAAGTTAAAAACTCCTAATGAACTAAACAAAGCGCTTTCGCTGTATTTGAAATAGTTAAAAACAACTAAGTTTAAACAGACGTCAGACGACTTTTGATCTTACCCAACGGAAATTAAGTGCGGGAAAACTTAAGTTGAAAGTTAAAATAACCCTTAAGTGTTTCTACGAACAATTGTACGGATTATCGATTCAATTACGATCCTTACATTCTAACCTTATAAATTTAGTTAGACATGGTAAAGTAAAAGTTCATTTTAATTTTTATCATAAAAACGGATAAAAAAAAGAAAAAAAAGGAAATAAGTGTGAGTGCAGGAAAGTAAATAAAAGTAGTGCGAGTCCGGAAAATAAGTTAAAGTAGTGCGGGTGCAGGAAAGTAAATAAAAGTAGTGCGGTGCAAGAAATAAAGGAAAGTAGTGTAGTGCGAGAAATACCCAAAGTAAAGTGCGAGTGCGGGAAAGTAAACAAAATAAAGGCAGTGCGGGAAAATAAAGTAGACAAAGGTAAAGCAATAAAACCTGCTCCAATCGGAGGGTCGAATAATATACGGAACAAAAATGAAAATGGCGGCAGGATTAAACTTCCTTCCAAAGTGCTCCAAACTCGATGACAGACTCGATTACACAGTGTGGCAACACTCCGATGTGAAGTGATTACCACTTTTACACAATACTGATATATGCCTAGTTGTAACTAAGTTTGGATGTTGAAACAAATGAAATCAAGACCCTATTTATAGGAAAGAAAAAACATGGAAATTACAAGGATGCCCCTAAGTTTGAAAATTGGCGGGAACCATTTTGTTCTTGTTGCACCATCCATAACATCATGGTGCCCGCCACAGGAGGAAATTGCAGCGCCCAAGTGGAGATCGTGGGAGACGTGGCAGTTGAGGAGAGGTTGAAACTGGGACACGTCATGGCTGGACCTATGGCGCCCGCCACAATGGGAGCCACAAGTGTAAAATGTTGATTTTTTGGCTTTTTAGCTCATTCGCTCCTTTTCTCGATCGGGGCTCCGATTACACTGAAAACCTAAAAACAAAGAAAAACATAACAAAATAACAATAAAACAACTAAAATGCACGCGAAATCGGAGTCAAAAATACGGTGAATTTCAGTGTCATCAACATGTCAAATGGTTTTTTGCCCAACATGACTTTTATTCATTATTTTAAGAGCTTTCCAACCATTACTCACAATAGTCATTTGGATCTACCATTTGAGAGATTTGAATTTTTCTTCATTTATGTGTGTTTTTGATATTTTATGTTAAAACTTGAGATGCAAGCCTTTTACATTCCATGTGCAAGACCACATGCTTTCTATATGAGCCCAGCAAGTCCCTTCAACCATTCATGGGCCTATCACACATCCACAAAGGCCCGTGCATTCAAAATTGCAATTCACATGCACATGAGCAAAGTGTGATGATCAGATGCATTTACCTATAAATAAGGGCTTCCTCTCCTTTATTTAAAAAAAACCTTTTAGAGATCCCACATGCTGCTGAATTGAAACCACAACCCTCACCAAAGGAATCACTCACCATTTTTTCAATATTTTTAAGCTTGAAATTTAACAACATTAGTCGAGTTTCAAAGCTAGATTCCTTAGCCAATCATCTTCCCTATATTCAGAGATCAAAAAGGAGCAAAAAGCTTGAAGGATTCATGGCCAGAAACTCACCATTTTTGAAGGTATAAGCTCAAACTGTTTGGATATGAAACTCACGATTCAATGTAGTATTCTTGTGTTTTTGTGGTTCTCTGAATTCCTCATACTTGAGGCAAACTTTTGGTGCATTTAATTTTCCATTTCAAGATCAATCCGTGTGGACACCATGATTTTCTCCTTCATTTTTCTCTCAATATAGGAAGAATGAGAGGAATCTAATGGTACAATGATGATCAACATCACATAAGCTTCATTTCCATGCCCTTGTTTTTTTATTTTTGATGAGATTCGTTTTCCTGCAATTTCTGGCCGGATTCTATTTGGTTGATCGGAGAAGGTGGTGGTTTCAACCACCACCACCACGTGTACTGATCACAGTCATTGAATCTCTCCCTCACGATCTAATCTCGTGTATCCTTTCTAATTACTTTTTTAATTCATCGTGTTTCGTTGCTGACTTGAGTACATCATGCACCCTCAGATCCAGGCCGTCTAACACACCATGTCATTTAATGAGACGGATCTGGTGGCTCAGATTTTTTCGCTTTATTTCATTTTCTCTTTATTTTCTTTCAATTCATTCTATTTTCAATAATTCGTAAAAAAATCATATGAGGTCAGAAAAATATGAGACCAACTTAAAAATTTTTCTTGAAAAATCTAGTTTTATCTTATGATTTTTAATTATTTTTGTGACCTCATTTGATATTTTTTTTCATGAATTATTTGGTTTTTAATGATTTTAATTCATTTTAAAATGATTTTTGACTTTAGAAAAATACAAAAATATTTTCATAGCATCTATGGATCATGATAAGTCAATGAAAAATAGTCTCAACAATTTCTTGTTTGTTTTGAAATTATTTGAGATTGTAATTCATATTATGCTATTTTTGATTGTTTTTAATTGATTTTAATGGCTTTCTGGATTTAAAAATTTGTGAGAAAATTAGTCAAAGTTTGTTTGACTATGTTGAACCTATGAAAATTTAATTGGACTTATTGAAGTTGTTTTCAATTGACTTTGAGGTTCAACTTTGTTTGTTTGTTTTTTATTTGTATTTTCTTTTAATTCAAAAATTACCAAAAAAATATTATTGACTTCTTGACTTGTTATATTCATTCCTCTCCTGTTTGGTGTTGATCAAGGTTGAATTGATTCAACTTTGATCAAATTCATTGGATCATGTGGTTTGAGAATCCTTAAGGATCATCACCTAGAGAGATGAATGAATTTGATCAAGGATGAGTTATCCATTGATCAATTAGGATTGGTTGTTGTCTTCTTACCCCCCTCCCTTTCATCTTCATCCTTTTCTTTCCCTCAATGGCCAATGAGTTAAAGTCTTGAGGTTGGTCTTGACAAATAGAAGTCTAATCTTCTTTGATCCAAACCAAACTCAACTTGATCCATGATCAAGTGAGTTATTTTGTGTCAAAGATAGGTTACTTCTTGGTCAAGCAAATAACCAAAAGTCAATACAAGGCCCTTCCCCTCTTATTTGGCATGGCAAGTTTATGGAGCTTGGCTTACTAGTCATGACCGCTAACTTGTGTTCCTTGCATATATTCTTATTGACCGGCCTCAGATAGGTGTGGCTACTATATTAGTCCACTTACGATTGCTTAACATAGCCCTACATTGTCTTATGACAAGCTAACATAACTCTACTAACTACTAAGTTAAATTTGAGCTTTTAAATTCTTGTCATTTACTTTTAATGTCATTTATTTCTTGCTCATTATTCATCTTGATTTTCATTTTGCTCACTTGAGCACATATTTTATGTTTAAGTCATTTTTCTTTTGCTCATTTGAGCCCATTATTGTATATAAATATATTGCTATTTTGTGTTGTTTTGTGTTTGTTTTGATGTGAACCAAAATACAAAAGGAGAAAGGACTTAGAATTAGGATTCACCCATGCTTAAAGGAGTTCAAGAGCAACTAGGCCTCATGCCTTTAGAATGCAAAATATGTTGAAGAGCAACTAGGCCTCATACCTTTAGAATGCTAAAATTCAAAGTTGACCTCAAAGGACTTCTCCTCAAACTTATTCTTTGTCCATTCCCTTTATTATGTTGTGAGCTTTTTAATGTGTGCTTTTGTGTGATATGAATCTCATCTTAAGATTGGGAAAAGAGGACCATTGCCATGAGTAGCCAAGTTAAGAGCCAAGCCAAATGGAGATCCTAGGAGCTTGAATTCAAATTATTGATTGCTTGCTTTGTGTGCTAAATCCAAATGAAAGGAGAATCTTGAGTCATATCTATGACTCCAAGAAAAGGAACTCCAAGGGTTATCTCTCCCCTCTTATCTTTGTATGATTTAGGAATAGCCCTTCTCTCCTCTCCCCCCTCTAACCAAGCCAAAAATCATTTTTAAAACTTTGACTTTATTTCAAATTAGAAACCTAGGCCTTAGGCCTTTGGCTTTTCAAAACCATTTTCATAAATACTCATTGTAAATAAACTTTAATCCAACTTTGACCTCATTTTGTAAATAAATTCATCTTGTAAATATAACCCATTTCAAGTTGTTTTGTGGTTCCAATGGCCACTTGTTAAACTCTTTTCAAAAACATTAGTCATAGGTTTAAGTTATCATAGTGGTTGATGTAAATCTCACCTCATCCTTAGTGTTGGATTATAAGTCTTCCATGCTTATTATAGGGTCAACCCCTCACTAGCATGTTGAAGCCTTCATCGCATGGTGGATTGTTGGTTTAGGTTGATTTTTCTCCCTTTGATAATAAAAGACCTTAAGGCTTTTGATTAAAATCAATTCACCAATATTTGAAATTTATACCACGAACTACGAGGTTTTGATCCTCCTTTGTGATGGTACGTAGGCAATGGGTTCATCCATTCAAACAATAAAATTTGTAAATATAATCTATTCTCTTTTCATCCCTCCAATCTTTTGCACAAATCTTTTCACAAATACCAACCTACAACACATATTTGCAAAAAGGGTTCCCTTAAAGTACTAAGGATGTTTTGGGTGCGTAAAACCTTCCCATTTCATAACCAATCCCCTTACCTAGATCACTGACATTTTTATTAGTTTTTTATTTGAAAAACTTCTTATTTGGCTTTTGTTCGCTTTTTAGCCTTTCCTTTAGGTAAATAAAAGTGCGGTGGCGACTCGAATTGTATGTTGACTTTTGGTTTAGTCAATAAACCTAAAGGTAACGAAAACCCCGCTACAATATGCCTTTGGTGCTCCCGAAATGTTGCACATGCATGTGCTCTAGCAAGGCGATAAATGAAGTACCACCATATAAACCAAAAGCAGGGATGAAAACATAACAATGGCACACAATCAAGAATATTGTTAACAATGTAACATGTTCCATCACAATTCATGAGAAAATAGATACCAAACTGATGCACAAATCATTATATTTCAAGTAAAATGAAGATATCATAAAGTCACTATAAGCATATGAATTTACATATATCAATTGGACATTGTTTGAAGTGAACATACATGAACTATCTTATACGTCAAGAACATCAATTATATGGACCATAAACAACATGATAAAAGAAAAGCTTACACAAAAACGGAAAATTAAATGATAGTACCTTGCTTGTAAAATGATGAGGAGTGCACTCTTTATGAAGTATGCCTTTCAAGGAAGGTTAGATGGAAAAGATATATTCAAAGTGAATTAACATAACATTTAGGTAAGTGTTGAGATGTCAAGAATCCCTAATTTACGTCGAATGTTAAAGAAGGGTTCGGTCACAAGTGGTTTTGTAAAGATATCGATAAGTTGATTTTTACTATAAACATGCTAAAAATCGATGTCGCCTTTCTCAACATGATCGCATAGGAAGTGATGACGAGTCTCAATATGCTTAGTATGAGGTTCCCAAAACTGGAGGAACAATGAATGTCTTCACTCTGAGTAACAGGTTTGACACATTACAAGTAAGATCCTATCAGGTGAAAATGTGGAACACATAGAAAAAGTTATTAAGAAAAGTGATACAAGGAGAATCCCTAAGTTCAAAATGAACCAAAAATCTAGAGAAAAAAAAGAAAAAGTGAGCTAGTTATTCCTCATACTGAAACTGAAAAATGAAACCTTGCACCATATGATAGAGTAACCAAACTAGAATTTAGGATAATTATATTTAATGAAGACTTCTAGTATAACAGACAACATCATGGATTGCAGACACATGCACCAACAAGGATAAGTTATAACAAAGACCAAGTTGTGCTAAATTTTGGATGCATTCATTTGACAAAAATTCTGGGTTACATGAAATGTGTTGCTAAAGTAAGAGATCAATGAAGTATGTTTTTATGATATTATTTGTCGTATCACCTGAGAATGAGTAATGATTCAAGTTTGGTAGTGTGATAAATCTCTATTTGTGAGAGAATCAAACCTTCATGCTTGACTTTATTTTGTTGTTAGCATGCTTTATTAGATTAAATTAAGTTTATTTTGTTATTTTAGTTCATTTTGTGTAGAGCATAATAGGTGCTCTATTTTATGGGTTTTATATGTTTGTCACTTGTGTAGGACTGCTTTATGATAATCTCTAGCACGACGGAACTAGAGTGTCATTCCAACTTCATATTCCAATAGGTCTTAGAGCCATACTTAGGTTTATATATTTTTTTTCATTAGTATTTCGAAATGTTGAATGTAAGAACTTGTGTTGTTGTATTTTTTTTTGCTCATCATCAGTTGAACCTCTTTATGTTAAGCAATGTGAAATTTAATGAAAAATTGTATTTTGTTCTAAATAGTATGGTTTGAAATGATGCATTTTACTATGTGAAATAATGTTATACACCTATTTCTATGCTTGATCACCTTAGAAATAAGTAAAACTTGGTTAAGGATTGAGAGATATATTAACGAACGGAATTCATAAGTAAATATGGTTGAAAATAATATGATAACTATATTCACTAGATTAATCACTTTAAACATAAAGGACTACAACCATAGGGAAAATTAGGTGTTAAAAATAGGCATGCTTTAATGTTATTGTGAGACCTCGAGAGTTATTCCTTTGAGTTGATGCATATGTTTTGATGTTGTAGACATACTATTAGCTCCTAATTTCGACGTCCATATTTGAATTGAGAAATGGAGTTCCCTGTGAAGATGTTCGACTAGACCAGATATTAGGACTTCTAGTCGAAGATGCCTTGATGAGAGGGTCAAGATGCTGCGTGGACTTAGAAATATTTCTAAGTAGTTTAAAATGTTTTTTCGACAGAGACGTCGCCAGTCGGGGTTCGACGAGAGATTCAAATTCAAATAAAGGAGGGAATTTTTGTTCTTATCTGAATTGTTGAAGATACACGTGGAGCATAGTGGATAGTTGCATCCATGTAAAGCGCCATTTGTCTCGATATGGTAGAAAGACCATTAGAAGCGGTTATTTCGATTAGTATAAATACAAGGTCTTAGTGCTAGGATCGTGTGTGTTCAAAGTGTGTACAAAATCTGTAAAATTTACCAAGTATCCATGTGTAGAGAAACAGTAAATTAAGAAATGTACGTTTGATTTACATCATTGTCATTTACTTTGAAGTAATTCAATTCATCTTTTACTTCCAGAAATATCACTTTATTTAAAGGATTTATCTTTGTTGCCATTTATCTTCGTTTTACTTCATTCTCTTTACTTTATGTTATTTGTTTCCTTTTTTGAGTATCTTCACGAATCACTATCATTATAAACACTATCGAAGTGTTACTGTTCGTTAGAATTCACTTTAGCAAATAATTAACACATGTCCTAGGATCAATCTGATTGATCCTGTGAGTAACCAAATTTAGTAATTTGGAAGATCAGCGATTGTTTACCAATTTTCACGGTAAACAAATTGGCACGCCCAGTGGGACAGTTCTAACGATTTTGAAAAGTGAAATTTTCCTCATTTTTTTAAATTCTGGTTGTTCAGTCATCTTCTCCCTTTTGAAAGAATTCGTTGTATGTTATTAAGAAGTGGTAAAGTAGCCACAACCAACAAACACAAACCAAGGAGAAGATCGACTAGGAGAATGGTGAATTTAAATGCGTCAAATAACCAAAATTCTCAAAATCCATCAACCAACAATGTACCACCCCCTTCTTCTTTGATAGGGGCGAACATGACCACAGTGCATGTGTCTGAACCGGTACCATCTCTGGCATGTTCGATGCCTACGCATTCAATTTCCCATACTGGACCCATTTTGACTTACATTGGGTCTAGGGGAATTCCTAACCCCCCCCCCCTTCCCCGCCGATTGGAAATGTTCTAAACAGGCCTTCAATACCCCCTAGTTTCTCTATACCCTTTGGTGGCCGAGAACAGCCATATGGAATGCCAACTTCAGTGATGACAAGTTTACAGAGCGCTGCTTCGACATTTTCAGAACCAGTGGTTAACATAACCTCCCAATTACAAGGGTCAAGATCTGGGGTTAATGTGGGTCAAAATAACTAATCTTTAGGCTTGGGATACCAAACACAAATACCCAGCCTTACTAATAATTCCACGGCAGTGTGGAGATAACAGACGGATGAAAGCAACCATGATATGGACCAAATGCTTACCCAAACATTTACCACCGTATTGAATCCATTGATTCAAAATACGACATAATCGAATCAGCAGATGACAATGCAAATGGCGTGAATGTCTGACTTCTTGGGTGTACCACATCCTCGTCGACACCCTCCGAGGGATTGGAAAAGGGAAAACTAGGGGGTAACCTTTGAAGAAGACCCTACTATTAACCAAATTCCACAAAATCAACCGCCACCAGAGATGGTAAATTAGGGAGTAGGAGTCAAACCCCCTAGGGCTGAACCACAAATCCCCAGGGAGAGAGAACCAAGGATAGTTATGGTAAATAGAAACCAAAATACTGATAATGTCATACGACAGATTCGACATGATGATATGATAGCAGATAATAATCTGGCAGCCATGGTCGAAAGGATTATGGTTTGAAATGGGGTAAACTTTGGCCTTCGAAGGCAAAATTATACATCACCTTTGTCATAATATGTCCTATAGATAGAAACTCCCTTAGAACAAAAATACCCAAATTCACTAAGTTTTCTGGGGATACTACTGAATCCACTGTCGAACATGTGGCTAGATATTTAATAGAGGCATGAGACATTTCGAATAACGAAAACATTAGGATAAAATATTTCCCAAGTTCTCTCATAAAGAATGCCTTCACGGGGTTTACCACCTTGCTACAAAATTTGATTCATACTTGGAATCAGTTAGAAAGAATGTTCCATGAGCAGTTTTACATAGGGCAAACAAAGATAAGTCTGAAGGGATTAGCCAGTATCAAACGAAAGTTCACTGAGCCAATTAATGACTATCTAAATAGATTTCGATTACTCAAAGCTAGGTGTTTTACACAGGTACAAGAGCATGAATTGGTCGAAATGGCCGTTGGGGGCCTTGACTATTCTATCAGGAAAAAGTTAGACACCCGGTATTTGAGAGGTATGGCCCAACTGGCTGATAGGGTTCGACAGTTAGAATGCTTGAAGGAAGAAAAGGATAGAGCAAATAAGAATAAAAGAGTATCCTACGTCGAATTCAGTAATGATGATGAAGGCTTCTATAATGGGCCTTTAGACTTCGACGAAAATGAAATCGACCTTGCTGAGTTGAAACAAGGGCCACCTTACGCTTGTAAGCTATTGGCCCCGTTGAATGGAAAAAACCCTATTGACCCAGAAAAGAATGATAAATTTCCTAAGAAAACTTACACTTTTGACGTTACAAAATGTGACGAAATATTCTATTTGTTAGTTAAGGATGGTCAAATGATTGTGCCCCCTAGTACTAAAGTGCCTCCTTTAGAACAAAGAAAGAAAAAAGGGTTTTGCAAGTACCATAGTTTTCTAGGTCATAAAACATCTCAATGTTTTCTTTTCAGGGATCTTGTTCAGAATGTTATCCAAGAAGGGAGACTCAAGTTTAGAGACAAACCTAGGAGCCAGATGAAGATCGAATCCAATCCTCTGCAAACGGCCGATGCCCACTACACAGAACTAGAGGAAGTAAACATGTTCGAAGCCACTGATGATTTCGACATGACCGAAGTTACTGAGGACTTTGTCAACGAACATGTCATGGTTAGGGTCTCTGAGCACCTTGATCAGGGATTCTTCAAGAACTTCGTTCAAGAAACTGTTGGAAATGCCATCAACGGAAAAATTAATGGTTTCGACACCGGAATCACTGAAGATTCCAACCTGATGATAGTAACCAAAGAAACTGTTGATGGTTTGGTGCAAATAGATAAGGCTACTGAGGGACTTCAGTTGAAATTCCAGAATTCAGACATCACTGAGGATGTCGACAGGGAGGTTAATATGGTCGAAATCTCCCAAGAAACCTCCATGGAAGTTGACAACGAGTGTCGACGAGAAGAGTTTAATAAAGTAGCCTTCCCCAAAGAAGACGAAACTCTGACTGATTTCCTCCCGAGGTGCCAGAAGAAAAAATCAGAGGTTATGTTGTGCCCCTTATGCAACGCCGTGTTCGACAAGAAAGCGACCCAAAACCTTGAGGGAGTAAGGAGGGTAAAAAACCAAGGGTTCCAGAGAGCCCCTCAAGATCAACAGGCTTTCCAACCCATAAGGGGTTTCAATCCAAGAAGGTATTATGATCCAAGGAGGCTTATGGTGAAGCTTGGTGAAACAAAATGAAGGGGTCCTGCTGCCAAACCCATCTCCTTCAAATCCAACGCTGAGGCTTCAAATGGAAAATGGGTGAAGCCAATCGCTGGTAGAAAACGCGATCAGGGAAAATGGAAGAACTTCGAGGTAGATAGAGGTTCGTTATTAACATACCGTAAGGAGTTCCAGGCTGACAGAAAGACATCCCACATCTCTGAAAACTACAAAGGAAAAAATCCCATGATAAGGTCCCAGTGGAGAAGGGAACAGAGAAGGAGGAAAGAACAAAGGGATGTTGGGTAAAAGGAAAAGGTTGAATCTAGCAACAATGTGCCTGCAAGAAAGAAGGAGGACTTAAGCCTTGACAAAGGAAATTTTAATACTCCAGCAGAGGCGGCTAAAGAGAAATATGATTGAATGGCTGCAGAAGACAAAATGCTGACGGATGAATTCAACTTTGGGTTAGAAGCTTCATTGGATATCTTAGTTGGTATGGTATCAGTGATTCCCAGGGAGTTCGACCAAATAACAGAGGTCGAAGACATTGACAACAATATAGAAAGACAAATGGATGCTCACAAGCCAGTATGCTATTATGTGATGAACAATGGTTGCGTGGAGAAGCAAAATGCCTTCTTCGAGAGACCAGATGAGGTTATGAAGAGTCATCTTAAGCCTCTCTTTATTACTGGGAAGATCGAAGATGTCCCAATTAATAAAATTTTAATGGATTGTGGCGCAACGGTGAATTTGATGTCGCATCATATGTTGAGAAAAATTGGCAAATATGATACAGATGCCAAACCCCATAACATAGTGTTTTTCAATTATGAGGGAAAGATGGGTTCCACTCTTGGTGTAATCCAGGTTGAGTTAACTGTGGGAACTGTCACTAGATCAACAATGTTTATGATTATGGAGACAAAGGCCAACTATAACTTGTTACTTGGAAGAGAACGAATACCCAGGGTTGGGGTTGGGCCATCTTCCATGCACCAACGAATCATCATATGGCGTCCAGACGGTATTGTGGAGAATATAGAAGTAGACCAAGGTTACTTCAAGACTCCTATCAACCATGTCAATAGATCCTAGTTCAACAAACATTTGGCCAATATCGTTTTGTGTGATCCAGCCAATTTTGCATTTACTCCATACTACAATGCCTATTGTTACCTGTATTTACACCCCAACAATGGCTTTCACTGGGATAGAGAGATCGTGGGCGAAGACGACTTTGGATATCTAGGAGCGTCAGGAGTCGACCCCATAGGTTAGGGAAGCAAATTCGGTACTGATGACTAAGTTTGAAGCTCTAAAAAGGATTTCGGCTTACATAGACGAAAACAAACAACAATCGGCCTTATAGGCTGAAGTCAAAAACATGGATGTCGAAGCCAACAAGGAGTACCATCAAATAGGTCCTGGAAACGACTTTGATCCAGATCCACCTGATAAGGTTCAGGATGAAGATCAAGATCAGAGGCTCGATGCCATCTATGATGAAGAGCCTTTGGGATTCGAGAGGGATCCGCTGGCAACAAATATTAAGATGTTGGCTCAAGATCCACTTGAGGAAATAGAATTGGGAGAAAGATTGACAAAAAAACCAACTTACATTAGCGCCAATATCAGCCCTTAACTCAAAGTCAAAGTGATCCAGATGCTGAAGGAGTTCAAGGACTGTTTCGCGTGGGATTACGATGAGATGCCTGGTTTGAGAAGAGATCTGGTCGAATTTAAGCTGCCAATCAGGCCTGGAAAAAAGCCTATCAAATATAACCAAGGCGATTTGCACCTTCAATTCTATCAAAGATCAAAGAGGAAGTGGAAAGGCTTCTTCGTTGTAACTTCATTCGTACAGCCAGGTATGTCGAACAGTTAACCAATATTGTACTTGTCATTAAGAGGAATGGTACTTTGAGGATGTGCATAGATTTTGGAGACTTAAATACTGCAACCCTAATGGGTGAATATTCAATGCATGTGGCGGAGATGCTAGTCGATTATGCCGTAGGCCATGAGTATCTTAGCATGCTCGATGGATATTCTGGATATAATCAGATACTCATTGCGGAAGAGGATGTCCCAAAGACGACATTTCGATGTCCTGGAGCCTTAGGCACCTATGAATGGGTGGTGATGCCTTTTGGTTTGAAGAATGTTGGGGCAACATACTAAAGAGAAATGAATTCGATCTTCCATCATTTCATAGAGACTTTTATGCAAATTTACATAGATGATATTATTGTTTCAGGGAAAAGCCATATAGACCATCTTCGACTGTCCTTTGAAAGGATGAGAAGACATGGTCTAATAATGAACCCTCTCAAATGCACTTTTTGTGTGCAGGCAGAGGATTTCTTAGGATTTATGGTCCACAAAAAGGGAATTGAAATAAACTAGAATAAGACGAAGGCCATAATGGAGGCGAAAGCGCCATCAACAAAGAAGGGATTGCAGTCACTATTGGGCAAGATCAATTTCCTAAGGAGATTCATCTCAAACCTTAGTGGAAAAACGCAAGCCTTTTCGCCTTTGCTTCGACTCAACAAGGAAGGATTCAAATCGGGACGGGCTCAGCAAGAAGTGTTCGACAAAATTAAAGAATACCTGAGTCATCCACCAATTCTGGCACCACCTTGTAGGAATAGGAGTATGAGATTATACATATCTGCATCTGACAAGACTTTAGAGAGCATGATGGCTCAAGAGGATGATAATGGCATCGAAAGTGCCATTTACTACCTCAGTAGGGTCTTAAATGATGCAGAAATTAGGTATAGCATAGTTGAAAAATTATGTTTATGCTTGTATTTTTCTTGTAGGAAGTTGAAGCATTATATTAAACCTGTTAATGTTTATGTTTCATCTCACTTCGATGTCATTAAACATATATTGTCTAAACCAATTTTGCATAATCGAATTGGAAAATGGGCAATAGCTTTAACTGAATATTCCTTAACGTATATGCCATTAAAAGTTGTTAAGGGACAAGTGGTAGCAGACTTTATAGTCGACCAATCCATAAATGAGAATGCATTGGACTATCTCGAATTAGAACCCTGGAAGTTGTACTTTGATGGGTCTAGTCACAAAGATGGAACATGCGTAGGAGTTCTAATTATTTCTCCTAATAAAATTCCAACAAAACTCAAATACAAAGTGGAGGGCCTCTGCTCGAACAATGAGGCTGAATATGAAGCTCTCATAGTCGGACTTGAGATATTGTTGGAATTGGGGGTAACTCGAGTCAAAATAATGGGTGACTCAAAGTTAGTTATAAAACAGATCACAAAAGAGTACAAGTGTGTTAAAGAGAATCTCGTTATATATTTCATAATAGTTAGTCGATTGCTAAAAAGATTCGAGAAGGCTAATATTCGACAAATACCTCGATTGGAAAATCAAGTGGCTAATGACTTTGCTCAAATTGCATCCGGGTATAAGATTTCAAAAGAGAAATTGTAAAAAGTCATAGAAGTCAGAGGAAGAGTTGTGCCTACCAGATTAGCCCCACCAGACTTGGAAAAGACAAAGTTGGAATATGCTGATAAAGAAAACTTCGAAATATTGGCAATAGATAACCTGGCAGACGGGGATTGGAGGAAACCAGTAATGGAATATTTACATAACCCAGTGGCGTCTGCCGATCGAAAAACTAGGTATCGAGCTTTAAGTTATTTTCTTTTGGGGATGGAATTGTTCAAAAAGACTCCTGAGGGGGTTTTGCTTAAATGTCTTAGTGAGTCAGAGGCATATTTAGCCCTTTCCACTGTCCATAGTGGGGCATGTGGGGCGCACCAAGTTGGCCATAAGATGAAATGGCTTCTATTTTGCCAAGGGATGTATTAGCCCACCATGCTGAAAGACTGCATCAAATTTGCCAAAGGATGCCAAGAATGTCAGGTACATGCAGGCATACATTATGTCCCTGCGAGCAAATTGCACTATATAGTCAAACCTTAGCCTTTTAGAGGCTGTGCTTTGGATTTGATTGGGGAAATTAGACCACCATCATCTAAGAACCAGAGGTATATCTTGGTTGGCATTGATTATTTTACAAAATGGATCGAAGATATACCTTTGCCAAGTGTGTGCCAAGAAGATGTGATTGAATTTATCCAGAAACACATTATTTATAGATTTGGAATCCCAGAGACTGTCACGACAGATCAAGGATCAGTATTTACTGGTCGAAAGATGCAAGAATTTGCTAAGGAAATAGGTTTCAAATTGTTAGCGTCTACGCCATATTATGCTCAGAATAATAGTCAAGTCGAAGCAGCTAATAAGGTGATTATTTGCTTGATTAAGAAGCATGTGGGAAGAAACCTAGAAATTGGCACACAACTTTAGATCAGATTTTGTGGGCATGTCAGACCTCTCCCAAGAAAGCCACTAATTCGACCCCTTTTCGACTGACCTTTGGTCATGATGCAGTTTTACTAGTAGAAATTTATCTACAATCCACAAGAATTCAGAGGCATCATGAAATTCCATCAAAATCATATTAGAACATGATGTTAGATGAGCTAGTCGATCTAGATGAAGAGAGACTAAATGCCTTGAAATTATTAAAAAGGAAGAAAAAGATAGTAGAGAACTCTTATAATAATAAGGTTAAAATTAAGACATTTTCGCCTGAAGACTTGGTCTGGAAAGTTGTTTTTCCAATGGATCTAAAGGATAGGGCCCTAGGGAAGTGGTCTCCCAAGTGGGAAGACCCTTTTCAAATTTTTCAAGTATTCTCTAACGGTGCCTATGAGAATGAGGAACTTAGTGAAGACAAAAGAATCTTGAGAGTAAATGGAAAATATTTGAAAAAATTTAAGCCATCACTCCAAGAAATAAAAATAAGAAACGAGTAATTGCATGCAAGTTAAACAAAGCCAATATGGTAAAGGGTGCCAAAATGGCTTAAATTCGCTTTAAAGGCCCAAAGGGCTAATATTCATTACAACCAAAATTTATCAATAGGCAAATGTAAAAGGAGATTAAAACTAGAAAGGAAGATTAGCCTTTATGTGGAGGTATTTTTTCTTGAGAAGTATCAGGCGTTTCTCACATAAGGATCATTTTGACCAGAGAATTATGAGCTCTGACTCAAGTTTGCGTGTTTTTTCGAAGAACTCCATACCAAACTCTAGCTCTTTAGCCATTAAAGCATCATCAAACTTCAGAAGTTGGTTTTTGCGCTTTTCGGCTTGCAATTCCCTTATCTATTTTCTCCATGAAGCAATGTCACGGTCGTGGCCTTCGATCTCCTATTTGTTCTTTAGTTTCATATGTTCCAACTCCATGGCCTTGTTGGTAGACTCGGTGGCAGCATCTTAAGCAGTTGCTTTAGATCCGGCCTTTTGTTTGATCTCCTTGATCATCTGGGGTAGTAGCTTATGATCTTCGACTTCTCGGTCGATCATAATGCCTAACTCCAGGATGATGTTGGCAACTTCAAGAGAAGCTTCTAATAGATTGACTTGGTTGAGTAGATCCTTCAAAGTTAGAGGGGCAGAAGGATCAGTCAGTAGGAGCAGGGACAAATCACCCTTGAAGACCTTTTCCTTGATTTTCGAGAGCACTTCATCTACAGGTGTACTCGAAGGTTGGTCATTAGATGCCAAAGTAGTGCTAAGGATTTTCTCAGATGAGATTTCCCTGCTACTTAGCATAGCTTCTAGGTATTCAAGAGGTTGGTTTCATTTCAGAGTTGCTAGTTCTTCTGAAGAAAACCCCTCAGTGCTTCCTGTCAAAACTCTGCCTTCAGGAATAACCGCAATTGTTGGAGTGGTAAGAGTTTTACTCTGAGTCTGTCCTTCAAATGTATCCTGGTTCCCCTCACCATTGTTGTCCTCTTCCTCGGAGTCTCCATCATCATCACCATCACTTCCATCGTGTCCAGCGTTGGGTGGGGTATGGTTGCCTTCGTCTTCCTCCTCTATTGTCACATCTTCATCATCTTTACCCTCTTGGTTAGCATGGAATATGCCTTTGACACTAGGCGAACCATCTTCAGGGTTATCTCCATCCTGAAACTCTTTATACACCACCATAGTATCCTTGTTCACTCCAACCTGGTCTCCTTCTCCTGAATTAGCTTCGCGATCAGAACCGCTGGTATGTGAATTTTGGGTAGTGGTTTTTGGTGGCGAAGTCTCAAGATCACTAGGAAATGGTTGATTGATTTCACTCATGGAGCTTTTCTCTGATGATGGTCAATAGGTAGGTTCTCCAGCACTGTTGAGGACATCTGCTATGGAAATTTGCATGGAGGAAGTTGTAGTTGTTGTTCACACGGTAGTACCTGCACCATCCTGAAACCAAAAATTGAAAGATAAGTGGTAGAAGATGATAAATCAACTAATAAAGGTAAAGTAAGGTATGTTTTTACCTTGTCCCCTTTGACCCCAGGGCTAGAGTTGTCACTTTCGCTCTGAGTCGCTACTATCTTCGCTATAGCCTCAGGAGTAGGCTCTTGAATAGTTAGGACAGTAGGCCTTTTCTTGGAAAATTTTGTTTGAGGTTGGCTCAAAGCTTCAGTAATTTTTTGTTGTTGTTTTGTTTTCCTGGAAGTGAGGTCGAGAACATGTGACATGTCTTCTTCGTCAGAATCTACTATAACAGAAGCTTCTGTTGTTTTTGTTTGGATTTTTGATGGAGTAAGAGGGGATTTTCGAGCAGCCTAAATGAAAATACTGAAGTATTAACACCATTATATATAACAAATAGTATTGGGTAAGACAGAGGTGTACCTTTGTGGGCTTGCTGCCTCCCTCAGACTTTGTTTCGAATGGCCTTTTTATTATTGGCTTCTTGGGTGGAACCCTAGTGGCTAAAAGAAAAACAACATAGAGCAGTTATTATAACCTAAGGGTGATTATCCTAATAGAGGGGTATAATTCGAAAAAATCTCCCATGTCACATCTTCATATATTCGATGCGAACATCTTTGATCCCTATATGAAGATGCCCTTTGAAATTGTCTAGAGTATGCTTAGTCGCAACCACCCGCTGGGCTTTTTTCTGTGACTGTTGTCGAAGGAATTTAATGGATTCCCCACAGATAAACCAGTCTGGAAATTGAGGGATAATGGCCACTCCAAAGTCAGCATTTGGTAGTCGAGGAAATTTTAGAGGAAACAATTCGAAAGCCATTTCGTAGCGTTTCTCAGGAGAAACGTACGAAGGTATTTTTAAAGTTCCATTTTCTTTGAAAAAATTTCCTTTAGTGTGACAGCTGCTTCGCGGATGGTTCGACTAAGACCATCAGGCCTATAGGCAGTTTCAAAGTAATTTTGGAACGCTTGAATTTCTTTGATATGCGTGTAAGTACCTTTCTTGGTTCTTTCCTGCAGAGAAAGAAAAGCTTTATCAATGTGTTGGATAAAAGAGGGAATGTCATAAAATTCTTCAATATAATATGTGTTCCACCATCTCCCAAATTCTCGAGTACAGAGAAAGCTAGTCTCGAAGTTGACAGGAGTAAGTTGTATCCTGTCAGTATATCTAGCCATCTGTTTGAGAGTGGTGACTTCATTATGAATTGCGTTGTAGAGGAGAAGGTTGTATTTTTTGTCATACATGCACTTTGGGAGAGCCTGTATTAACCCAAACTGTCAAGCCACAAGATTGGGCTGATAGGCAATCAAAGTGACCTGGATCTTTGAAGGGTTTAATCGAAGGGTTAAGATTTTGGGAGTCTAAAATGCCTCCCAAATCAGAAGAGATTTTGTCTCTCGTTTTTTGGAGGACGATGGAAAGGTCCTTGTGAACCATTATGAACCATACTTCCTGGATGCAAAGGGGGCTATGCTCGACGTGAATACATGGCGCTTGGCGAACATCATGACATAGCTCATGAAGGTTGGTCGAAGAGCTCTCCCTTAATCGTTGGGGGTTAGTTGGGCCAATCGAATTCCTTTGACTCCTCTGTTATCCACTTCTTCAACTTCTTCATCAACGAGGCCTTTGTTGGGAAGATTTGCCTCGAAAGTGGCATTGAGCCAGAGTTGTAGTAGCCAAAAGGGACTAGAGAGAAGGAGGTTTCCTTTTCCTCCCAAGTTATTTAGTTGAGTGACTCCATCACTCAGTGATTCATAAAGACTTTCTAGGATCATTTCGCTTAAACAAACACCACGTCTAGCATGCAGTTGGTTCACCAGAGTAAGGTACTTCTTGGTGACCTTTAGGGACTTCGAGCAGAACACGGAGTGGTATAACCACAAAGCTAAGAAGGCTATGTGTTCCACATCAGAAACAATATCAGTATCCTTGTCATGGTAGTGTGTGTAGCGGGGTTTTCGTTACCTTTAGGTTTATTGACTAAACCAAAAGTAAACATACAATTCGAGTCATCGCCGTACTTTTATTTGTCCAAAGGAAAGGCTAAAAAGTGAACAAAAGCCAAGTAAGAAGTTTTATCAAATCAAAAACTAATGAAAATGTCAGAGATCTAGGTAAGGGGGTTGGTTATGAAATGGGAAGGTTTTACGTACCTAAAACATCCTTAGTACTCTAAGGGAACCTCTTTTTGCAAACATGTGTTGTAGGTTGGTATTTGTGAAAATATGTGCAAAATATTGGGGGGGTGAGAAGAGAATAAATTATATTTACAAATTTTGTTATTTGAATGGATGAACCCATTACCTACGTACCATCACAACGGTAGGATCAAAACCTCGTAGTTCGGGGTAAAAATCACAAAGATTGGTGAATTGATTTGATCAAAAGCCTTAAGGTCTTTTGTTATTAAAGGGAGAAAACTCAACCTAAACCAACAATCCACCATGTGAGGAGGGCTTCAACATGCTAGTGAGGGGTTAAACCTATAATAAGCATGGAAGACTTATAATCCAACCACTAAGGATAAGGTAAGATTTACATCAACCACTATGATAACTCAAACCTATGACTAATGTTTTTGAAACGTATTAACAAAGGTGGCCATTGGAACCACAAACAACTTGAAGTGATTTATATTTACAAGTTAGACTTATTTACAAAATGAAGTCAAAGTTGTATTAGGATTCATTCACAATGAGTATTTATGAAAAGATTTTTGAAAAGGTCAAAGGCATAAGGCCTAGGTTTCTAATTTAAAATAAAGTCAAAGTTTGAAGAAAGGATTTTGGCTTGGGTTAGAGTGAGGAGAAGAAGAGAAGGGCTAGTCCTAAAGCATATAAAGATAAGAGGGAGAAGATAAAACCCTTGGAGTTCCTTTTCTATAAATCATAGAGATGATTCAAGATGCTCCTTTCCTTTGGACTTAGAAAACACAATCAAGCAATCAAACAATTATATTCAAGCTCCTAGGATCTCCAATTGGCTTGTCTCTCTTAACTTGGATATTCATGACAATGGTCCTTTTTGCTATCTCAAGATGGAATCCCTATCACACAAGAGCAAACATCAAAAAGTTCACAACACAATAAGGGGAATGGTCAAAGAATAAGTTTCGGAAAGGAAGTCTTTTGAAGTCAACTTTGAAATTTAGCATTCTAAAGGCATGAGGCCTAGTTGCTCTTCAACAAGTTTAGCATTCTAAAGACATGAGGCCTAGTTGCTCTTGAACTCCTTTAAGCATGGGTATGTCCTAATTCTAAGTCCTTTCTCCTTTTTGCATTGGGTTCACACAAAAAAAAGACAAAACAATCACAAGACAACAATATATTTATATATAATAATGAGCTCAAATGAGCAAAAGGAAAATGACATAAACATAAAGTATGTGCTCAAGTGAGCAAAATGAAAAGAAATATGAATAAATGAGCAAGAAGTAAATTGCATTAAAGTAAAGGGCAAGAAATTAAATGCTCAAATTAAAGTTAGTAATTAGTATGGTTATGTTAGTTTGTCATAAGACAATGTAGCGCTATGTTAAGCAATCGTAAGTGGACAAATATAGTAGTCACACCTATCTGAGGCCGATCATAAAAACTATAGGCAAATAAACACAAGTTAGAGATCATGACTAGTAAGCCAAGCTCAAAAAACTTGCCATGCCAAAACAAAAGGGGAAGGGCCTTGTATGGACTTTAGGTTTTTTGCTTGACCAAGAAGCAACCTATCTTGGACACAAAACAACTCACTTGATCTTGGATCAAGTTGAGTTTGGTTTGGATCAAAGAAGGTTAAACCTCTCATTTATCAAGACCAACCATAAGACATTAACTCATTGGCCAAAATAAAAAGAATGGGATGAAGATGAAATGAATGGAAAGAGAATTCAAGTATCAAACTCAATTGATCAAATGTGAACCAAGTCATCATCAACCAATGCCAAACAAAAGAGAAATGAAGATTACAAGTCAACAAGTCAAACATATTTTTTGGTAGTTTTTTGAATTAAAAAATAAATGCAAAATAAAATAAACAAAATATGGTCAAACCTCAAATTTAATTCAAATCTACTTCAACAAGTCCAATTAAATTCTCATAGGTCTAACATGGTCAAACAAACTTTGACAAATTTTCTCAACAATTTTTGAAATCAGAAACTATTTTAAAACAATTAAAAACAAAGAAAAATAACACAATATGAATTAAAATCTCAAATAAATCTCAAATCAAATAAGAAATTGATGAGACTATTTTTCATTGACTTATCATGATCCGTAGGTGTTAGGAAAATATTTTTGGATTTTTCAAATATCAGAAAGTATTTAAAAATGAATTAAAACTATTGAAAACCAAATAATTCACAAAGAATATTAAATGAAGTCACAAATATAATTAAAAACCAAAATATTTTTGGTCTCATATTTTTGTGACTTCAAATAAAATATTTATGAATTTTTGAAAATAAAAGGAATTAACTAAAATTAAAATAAAATAATAAAAATATAAAAATTCAGCGCCATCAGATCAATTTATTAATTGATGTGGCAAGGCATCAAGGACTCAGAGGCGCGGATACATTGTACACTTGAGTCAAGCGTGCAACACCTTGCATTAAAACAAGTAAACACATTGGACGCTCGTGATTAAAACGTTGAGGCACGATCCAAAGGCTGGAAGGCTACCACGTGGGGATGGTGGTGAAAACCACCATCTTCTCCGGCGATATAACCATTTCCAGCCACCACGCGCAGGAAAATAAATTGCAATGAAAATGCAAAAAGAGGACATCAAAATGAAGCCTAGGTGATGTACATCACCACTGTAACCATGAATCATCCTCACCGTTCCTATTTAGGGAGAAATGTGAGCTTGAAAATCATGGTGTGTCAACTGGAATGGTATAAGTTGCACAATTAAGACCACCACTGGCCTGCCTCAAGTGAGAGGACTTCAGAAAATAGCACAAACCAAAGAAAATCACATTGTATTGCAAGATCTAGATCAAGAAATTTTGAGGTTCTACCTCTGAAATGAAGCTTCAAATGCCATGAATCCTTCAAGCTCTTGATCTACTTTTGCTCTGGAAGTGTGATGGAGATGATAGGTTAAGGAATTGAGCTTTGAAAATCAACTAATGATGTTGAATTTCAACCTTGAAAGAGAAAGAGAAAACTGAAAATTCCTTTAGTGAGAGTTTGGATTTCAATTCAGCAGCAATTCAGATCTCCACTTGGTTGCCAATTGAATGAGAATGCACACTTATTTATAGTTGGAATGGATTGCAAGGCATGGTTCCCTCGTGTGCATGGGATTTGAATTCCTCTGCATGGGCCTGTACATGCACATGTAAGTCCCAATGATGGGTGTAAATCCTTGCTGAGACCATCTGGAAATGAATTGGACGTGCAATTGGAGTGGCATTAGCTTGCACATGAAGTTTCAACATGAAAATGCAAAAATGTACATAGATAGAAAGCTCTTAAAAAATCACACATGGAAAGTCCAAAAAAGTAATGTGAGTAATGGTTGGAAAGCCCTTAAAATAAGGAACAAAAGTCATGTTGGGCAAAAATTCATTTGGAGTTTGGAAATTAATGAAAACTGGCTGTGAAAGTTTGGGTACAAAACATGTCTATTTTGGGGATAGGCAAAGTCCCAACTGCCAACTGCCAGGGACTTCTCGTCCATGCTTGGGAATAAGTGGCTGAGAACCGATAAGATCCGCCATAGAAGAAACTCTACTGGGGAACTTATCAAGGAAAGATATAAAATTCTGTGGGGAGCAAATGCCAAACAACTACCCATCAATCAAAATATTCCTTTCTAACTTCTGGAGAGACGTCTCTGCTAAGGGGAGAAAGAACAATTTGCTCCGCTGGGGAAGGGAAGCAACACATCTTCCTCAGCATCTCTCAACACTTATAAGAAATCTTCAAACACGGAGGGGATACAAATTATCAAACTCGGGTCATGCAATCCTGCAGGGGATAAACTGTAGGCAACCCTCAAAGGAAACATGCTTTGGCTGAGGGAGTCGAAATGAATCCTTCGTCGACCCGTGATATGCTGGGGATGGAAAGAGAAACAGACCCTCCACCAACTGCTCTAAACCACTTCCTGCTTAGGAGACAACCTGAAAGATGATGAAGAGGATATAAACATGCCAGAATGTGAACAAATGTCTTACCCTTTGGAAATCGTACTATCCTTGGGAAAGCACTGAGGACATTTCATTTATCCTTTCAGTCACTATGAATGTTCATTTTGTTTAAAAACAGTTTATGAAACTTTATTTGTTTAAAACAATGATATTTAT
Organism: Lathyrus oleraceus; assembly: GCF_024323335.1. NCBI lineage: Eukaryota > Viridiplantae > Streptophyta > Magnoliopsida > Fabales > Fabaceae > Lathyrus > Lathyrus oleraceus. The sequence goes on from NC_066581.1 coordinate 43,085,028, forward strand.
CAATTAAAACATGCAAACATTTTTTAAACATAAACAAGTAAGAGTGCCAAGAATTGGATAAAGGCTCAAATTTATTTAATAGAATGGTAGTCCGCAAATGGCGAGACTCCATGGATCTTTACAATTTGAAACTGGTGATATTCATGGAAAAAGGGCTACATTGAACATAATGACCGTTTCTCCACCAACTCTGAATCCACTGTATTTGAAGCTTCAGTTGATGATGACTGAAAGAGAATCTTTGACAGATGACTGTTTTAGAGCAATGAAGTTACTTGCCAAAATCCCTATGTTTTGCCTAGATTGCCCCAAGGTGGGGTACTCAATCTAGCGGGATATATATTCATTTTTTTTATGTCTCTAACTTTTTCCTGGACCGCCCTTTCGGGTTATCAATCCACCGGGACGCTTATTTTTGCCTAAGTCGCCCTTTCGGGTTTTCAACTTAGCGAGCTATTCTGTTTTTATTTTTTAGGCGAAGTATTTCTTGACTGCATCTGAATTCACAAGATGAGTGAAATCCTCCCCATCCATAGTTGTAAGCAACAAAGCACCGCCTGAAAAGGCTCTCGTAACAACGTATAGACCTTCATAGTTTGGAGTCCACTTGCCCCTGGAATCGGGCGCAAAAGACAAGACTTTCTTGAGCACGAGGTCACCTTCTCGAAACACACGAGGTTTGACCTTCTTATCAAAAGCTTTCTTCATTCTCTACTGATATAACTGTCCATGACACATGGCAGTTAATCTCTTCTCTTCAATCAAATTCAGTTGGTCATAACGACTCTGAACCCATTCGGCCTCAGCCAACTTGGCTTCCATCAAGACTCTCATTGATGGGATCTCAACCTCCACGGGGAGCACAACCTCCATGCCATGTACAAGAGAGAAAGGGGTTGCCCTTGTTGAAGTGCGGACAGATGTACGATAACCATGCAAAGCAAATGGCAGCATCTCATGCCAATCTTTGTACGTAACAACCATCTTCTAGATAATCTTCTTGATGTTCTTGTTAGCAGCTTCAACAGCCCCATTCATCTTGGGTCTATAGGGAGAAGAATTATGATGTGCAATCTTGAACTCGCTACACAGCTCCTTCATCATTTTGTTGTTCAAGTTAGATCCATTATCAGTAATGATCTTGTCTGGCACACCACATCGGCATATAAGTTGATTCTTGATAAACTTCACGACCACCTGCCTGGTCACATTCGCATACGATGCCGCTTCAACCCACTTGGTGAAGTAATCAATGGCTACGAGAATAAAACGGTGACCGTTCGACGCCTTAGGTTTAATCATGCAAATCATGTCAATTCCCCACATGGAGAAAGGCCATGGTGAGGAAATAACATTCATAAGTGTCGGGGGAATATGAATCTTGTTCGCGTAAATCTGACACTTGTGGCATTTCTTCACATATTTGCAGCAGTCAGACTCCATTGTCAGCCAATAGTAGCATGCTCTCAACATCTTCTTTGCCATGGCATGTCCATTGGAATTAGTACCAAATGAACCTTCATGGACTTCAGTCATCAACAGGTCTGCTTCGTGTCTATCCACGCATCTGAGCAGAACCATGTCAAAATTCCTCTTGTAAAGCACATCACCATTAAGGTAAAAACTGCCAGATAATCTCCTCAAAGTCTTCTTATCTTTGACAGATGCCCCGGGCGGGTAAGTCTGACTTTGAAGAAAACACTTGATATCATAGTACCATGGCTTATCATCTTTTGCCTCCTCAACTGCAAACACATGAGCTGGTCTATCCAAGTGCATCACAGTAATATTCGGGACTTCATTCCAGTACTTCACCATAATCATTAAAGCTAGCGTAGCAAGAGCATCCGCCATCTGATTCTCATCTCGAGGAATATGATGGAAGTCAACCTTAGTAAAGAAAGTTGAAATCCTCCTCGCATAATCTATGTATGGGATGAGGCCAAGCTGATTCGTCTCCCATTCACTCTTAATCTGATTAATAACCAGGGCCGAATCGCCATAAACATCAAGATGCTTGATCCTAAGATCAACACATTCTTCCAAACCCATAATACAGGCCTCATACTCCGCCATATTATTCGTGCATTTGAAAGTTAGCCTTGCTGTAAAAGGAAAATGTGTGCCTTTAGGAGTAATAATCACTGCCCCAATGCCATTTCCATACTGGTTAACAGCACCATCGAACACCATACTCCATCGGGAACTAGGCTCTGGCCCTTCATCGAGCGTGGGCTCATCATAATCTTTCATCTTCAAATACAGAATCTCCTCATCAAGGAAGTCGTACTGTACAGACTGATAATCTTCAATTGGTTGATGTGCCAAATGGTCAGCCAAGATACTACCTTTAATAGCTTTTTGAGCTCGATACTCAATATCATACTTAGATAACAACATCTGCCAACGGGCAATCCTCCCAGTTAAAGCATGCTTCTCAAAGATATACTTGATTGGATCCATTTTGGATATCAACCAGGTCGTATGATTCAACATATACTGGCGTAAGCGCTTAGTAGCCCAAGCCAAAGCACAGCATGTCTTCTCAAGCATTGAGTACTCAGACTCACAGTCAGTAAACTTTTTACTCAAGTAGTATATTGCATATTATTTCTTTCCTAATTCATCTTGCTGACCAAGGACACAACCCATGGAATCATCGAGCACAGTCAAGTACATAATCAATGGTCTCCCTTCAACAGGCGGAGACAAAATCGGAGGCTCAGACAAATACTCTCTAATACTGTCAAAAGCTTTTTGGAAATCCTCAGTCCAATCATGACGCTGATCTTTCTGAAGGAGCTTGAATATAGGCGCACATGTGGCAGTCATGTGGGATATAAATCTCGAAATGTAATTCAAGCGGCCAAGAAAACCTCGGACTTGCTTCTCAGTTTTAGGCGCAGGCATCTCTTGTATTGCTTTAACCTTGGCATGATCAACTTCAATACCTCTTTCGCTGACAATATAGCCCAATAACTTGCCGGAACAGACTCCAAATGTACACTTGTCCGGATTCAGGCGGAGTTTGTACTTCCTCAAACGCTAAAAAAGCTTCAACAAGTGTTCTACATGTTCAACTTCCATTTTCGACTTTGCAATCATATCGTCGACATACACCTCTATCTCCTTGTGCATCATATTATGAAACAAGGTAGTCATAGCACGTTGATACGTGGCTCCGGCGTTCTTTAAACCGAAGGGCATCACTCGATAACAGAATGTTCCCCAAGGTGTGATGAATGTTGTCTTGTCCATATCCTCGGGTGCCATTTTAATCTGATTATAACCGGAAAATCCATCCATAAATGAAAAGACATTGAATTTAGTCGTATTGTCTACCAACATATCAATGTGTGGTAGAGGAAAATCATTTTTTGGACTAGCTTTATTCAAGTCACGGTAATCCACACACATTCGGACTTTTCCATCTTTCTTAGGCACAGGCACAATATTGGCCACCCATTGAGGATATGTAGAAGTCACCAGAAACCCCGCATCAATTTGCTTCTGAACTTCTTCTTTAATTTTCACTGCCATATCAGGATGAGTTCTTCTAAGCTTTTGCTTCACAGGAACACAATCAGGCTTTAATGGCAAGAAATGTTGCACGATATCAGTATCTAGACCAGGCATGTCTTCATACGACTAGGCAAAGACGTCGACATATTCTCGTAGCAACTCAATCAACCCTTGCTTAACAGATTCTTCAAGGAGTTCCCCAATCTTCACTTCACAAATGCAACCTTCAAACCCCAAGTTGACTGTTTCCATATTCTCAAGATGTGGCCGAATGATCTTCTCCTCGTGCTCAAGCAAACGGGTAATCTCATCAGGAATCTCTTCAACATCATCTTCTTCTGCCTTAAATACAGGGAACTCAAAGTTGGGAGATGGTGTTGGATCATTATGTTCAATGGGTTTGATTAACCTGCATAATGATTTTGAGTATAAAAGAGATTTCAGAATTCAAACAAGGCAAATCATTATGCAGATGAAAAGATTGATTTTATTCTCTTTTTTTATGGTTTTATAGTGATCACCAATTTCATGCAAAAAAGCAAAAAGGGAAAAATAATTTTGGAAAAATAAACATTTAACATGTGATTATTGAATGAATATCATTGTGTTAATCAAATTGTACCAACAATGTCTTCACTTCTCCTTTTGGCATGGGAGAATGGTTTTTTAAGCAAAATGAACACATTACGTTGACTTGTGGATAACTGTTGGAACATCAACAGCGACCCAATTATTGCATATTCCTCCGGGTATGACAAAGTTGCCAAGGTCTTCCTCTTCATCATCTTCCACAATGGCAGCAGCTTCCTGATCTTCAACGGTGTGGATAAAACCTCCACTGTGGAACAGCCCACGATCATTGGAAACACCAGAAGAATACCCTATGCCAGCTCAGGACTTGTTATCTTCCAACTTTATCATTCTCCCCAAACCAGCAGTTGCACCATGCTTAATGGCCAACTTTGCATCATTATAGGAGACAAATGAAGAAAGTCCTTTCCTTGAAAGCTCGGCAATAGATAAGGCTTGGAACGGAGTCCCAACCTCATCCTCAGCATCAATATAGGATAAGGAAGATAAATGACTGACCAAGAGAGTCTTCTCTCCCCCTATCACCACCAACTTCTTGTTCTTCACGAACTTCAACTTTTGGTGTAGGGTGGATGTCACGGCGCCTGCTTCATGAATCCATGGTCTACCAAGCAAATAGCTATAAGACGGATGAATATCCATGACCTGGAAAGTGATCTTAAAATCACTAGGTCCAATCTTGATCGGGAGTTCTAATTCGCTGATCATAGTTTTGCGCGATCCATCAAACGCCTTCACAACCACTCCACTCTGCCTCATGGGAGGCCCTTGATAAGAAAGTTTAGCAAGAGTGGATTTTGGTAACACATTAAGGGATGATCCTGTGTCCACCAACACATTGGACAAAGCATCATCTTTACAGTTCATAGATATGTGTAAAGCGAAATTGTGGTTTTTTCCCTCCTCGGGAAGATCAGCATCACAGAAGCTCAAGTTGTTGCAAGCGGTTATGTTTGCAACAATGCTATCAAACTGTTCTATTGTGACATCGTGGTCCACGTATGCCACGTCCAACACCCTCTGTAAAGCTTCTCGGTGTGGCTCAAAATTCATCAACAAAGATAAGACAGATATCTTTGATGGAGTTTGTAGCAGTTGATCAATAACATTATACTCACTCCTCTTGATGAGCCTCAGCATCTCATCACCATCCTCTTTCAAAATGCCAGACTGGCGAACCAGGATAGGAGTTTTATTATTCTTGACAGCAATAGGGTCAACAACAGGAACAGAATTATTTTGAGAAGAAGTCCCCACGGGACCGGCAGGATTAACAGCAATTCTCTTTACGACATCTTCGTGGGATTTCGGCGGAGCCGAGAAAACACGACCACTAAGGGTCACTCCACTGACATCTGAAATGCTTACAATAGAAGTTGAGGGAAACGGCACCTCCTTTCCATCCTCCAGCATGACAGCGTTATATTGGTAAGGAACAACTTTGACTTATACATACGGGACAGGGCCCGCTGGCTTTATCACAAGAGCTGGCGATACCTTCTTCTTGCTTCCATCATACTTGATGATGACAGGCTCAGGAATTTTAAACACAGGAGTAATTACATCCACTTCCTCCTCATTACGATTCTGAAGTATCTCAATCATCCCTTGATCAATCATCTCTTGGATGCCCTTTCTTACTTGACGGCATCCTCTCTCATTGATAGTGCACACCTGGCACCTATCATGGTCATTCTCGTAATGGTTGTGTTCACACAACAGCTTATGCATCTCGACCAAAGACTGCCTTATGTCATTCACATAAAGGACTTTGTATTTGCCAAGGCATCCCTGGACCATATTAACAGCTGCTTTCCCATGCTCGGACAATGAGTTCTTCTTCACGTTCGGACCTACGTCCTCAAAAAACAATATCCCTCTTCTCACAAGGTCTTGCACCTTGGTCTTCAATGGGTAACAGTTCTCCATGTCATGTCCGGGAGCACCGGAATGATAAACGCAATGAAGCTCTGGCTTATACCACCACTGAGGGTTGGTTGGTACAGCAGGAGGATCTCGTGGGGTTATCAGCTTCCTATCGATCAAGGAAGGATAAAGCTCGGCATATTTCATCGTAATCGGGTCAAAAGTTACCCTCTTCCTCTCGTAGTTGTTGGTGCTGGTGTTATTATTATTGCGAGGTTGGTAGGCCTGTTGTTGTTGACGATGTTGTTGTTGTTATTGATGTTGAACTTCTCTGAAAGCAGGTGCTATATGAGCCACCTGGTGTTGGTTTATCGTTGGACGCACATCCTTCCTCCTCACAGAGGGCCTCCTTTTAATATGGGAGGACACAACATTAGTCTCTCCATCTTTCTTCCTAGCAAAGCCTCCATACTTCTTTGCTGAGGAACCGTCATCTCGAGATAACCGTCCTTCACGGACCCCTTCTTCTAATCTCATCCCCATATTCACCATTTTGGTGAAGTCTGAGGGAGCATTGGCGATCATTCTTTCATAATAGAAAGAGCTCAAAGTCTTCAAGAAGATCTTTGTCATCTCCTTCTCTTCCAGGGGTGGCACTATCTGAGCTGCCAATTCTCGCCATCTCTGGGCGTACTCCTTGAAGGTCTCTTTCTCTTTTTGGGATATTGCCCTCAACTGGTCCCTGTCTTGAGCCATATCCACATTATATTTATACTGCTCAATGAAGGCCTCGCCTAAATTATTGAAAGAGCGGATGCTTGCACTCTCCAGCCCCATATACCACCGGAGCGCAACACTTGTCAGGCTATTCTGAAAGTAGTGGATCAGCAGTTGGTCGTTGTCAGTCTGTGTTGACATCTTGCGAGCATACATCACAAGATGGCTGAGTGGCCATGTATTTCCCTTGTACTTCTCAAAGTCAGGTACTATGAATTTAACAAGGATCTTCACGTTAGGCATCAGGCACAACTCAGCAGCACTCTTCCCAAAGAGGTCCTTCCCCCTCAAAGTCTTCAGTTCCTTGCGCAGCTCAAGGAATTGATCTTTCATTTCATCCATCTTCTCATATACGTCTGGGCCCTCAAATGGCTCGAAATGATAAATGATATCTTCAACAAGGGGAAGAGTGTGCACAACGGGAAGTGGCACAGATAGGACCGGGCTAGATATCGGCATGGAAGCGAGAGTAGGAGCGAAGCCCTCTGGCATGAAATTAGCAGGCATTCCCCAAGGGAACCCGGCTGGCATAGAGAGAGCGAAGTGGGCTGTTGCAGCAGGCACAGTTGAAGTCGCTATCTCAGATATGACAGTCCTCGCAGGAGGAGTTGCAGGAGTTGGTGAAGCTTGGCTCTGTGCGGCCAGAACTGACTCCATCATGGCGGTCAGCCTAGCAATCTCTTCCTTCAAGTCCTTGTTCTCTTGCTCTAGATTCTCCATTATCTTCGGATGATTGGCCCTGGTATTATACCGGTGCGTCATCTTGTCTTCAAAATAAATGAAGAGCAAAGAGTTAGACCACTGATCATGAGCTCAGAACAAAACCTGCTTATGCATATGATGCATGCAATGTTTATGCATATGATTTGTTTTTAATTAGAGGAATTTTTTTAGAGATCTATTTGCAAATATTTTGAAAACATTAAACATATATGGAATACTCATAGCAATAATATTTGGAAACTTTTTACACCAAAGAAGGAATACAATTTTGGTAACCAAATATAATACAAGAGAAAAGGAGAATGAACATCCTATGGAGCCCTAGAAACAATCATCCAAAGCCTTCGAGATCGGAAGATAGGTTGCACGAAGCCTCTTCACCTCTCTCTCATAAGCTGCTTCCATATCGGCTTTCTCCTTAGCAAGATGATCATACTTCCTCTTCCAAAACCTAGATGAGTGAGGAAGAAGAGAAGTAACCACATCATCAGGCTCATCAATAACCTAATGCTCTAGAAATTCTATCACTTCATCCTTATCTTTGAGTTGCTGAAGAAGTTCCTCACGCTCACGAACCCATGCACGCGACTGGTCTTCATCTCTCAACTCCTTTACTCCTTGGTTAGGGAGGGTTGTAGGCCCAACCATAACCATAGGGGTAGGTCTTGGATATTCGTACGGCATGCGGTACTCAAGAGCTCTTTTCCTCACCCAAGCGGTATAAGGTTCCAAAGCAATGCAATTCTTCGGACCAAGCTCATTCCTACCTTTCCTATGAACTTTGCGCCAGGCGCGGACCATCATATCTTTCAAGTTCTGGGGATCTTTACCCTCTTGAAAGAACAATCCTTCCAACAAAACGTTGTTAGGTTTATCCTTTAAGGGGAACCCAAGCTGACGGCAAGCCAAAACAGGGTTGTAGTTAATTCCACCACATGTACCAAGAAGAGGTACATTGGAGAACTCACCACAAGAGTCAATAATCTGAACGTCATCACAAACACGGTTATACCAAGAGATATCATGATTAGTGAGAGACATAAGTCTCGTGGACCACCGTAGACATCCCTTGTTCTCCTTGAAGGCAAGCGTCTGAGGCAAGTGCGAAATAAACCACCTGTGCAATAGAGGCAGACAACACACAATGGATCCACCACCCTTTGCATTCCTCATGTGCAAAGAGAAATAAGTGTCACCCAACAGAGTCGGAACGGGATTAAGAGAAGAGAAAATCCTAATAGCGTTCACATCCACGAAATTTTCGATGTTGGGAAATAACACTAGCCCATAGATGAGGAGTACAAACAAGGCTTCAAAAGCGTCCTCACTCATGGCCTTCCCAAACAAAGTAGCTTTGGCAATCAGAAAATTAGATGGGAGACCTTGAATTCCACCTTTGGTAGTCATATGAGCAATAATGTCAGATACATCTACATGAAGCATGTCAGCAATCTCTTGAGAAGACGGAGTCTTCTCCAAACCACTGAACGACAACTGGTCAAGAATAGGTATACCCACATGATAGGCATACTCCTCAAGTGTAGGCAAAAACTGAAAATCCGGAAAAGTGAAGCACCGATACAGAGGATCGTAGAACTGCACCAACACACTCATCAGACCTTCATCCACTTTGGTAGAAAGAATAGACAGAAGCTTCCCATGACGAGCTTTGAACTCCAAGGGCTCTAATACATAAGATGTCAAACTCCTTAACTCTTTCAAGTCGGGTTGTCTGAAACTGTACTTCTTCGTATTCCTTCTTTGCTTATCCATGTCTGAAAATTTGCAAATAGACCTCTTAAGTCCCTTGAAAACTCTTTATTATTGATGATATGGATGCGAATGAATGCATGAATGCATGGATGCAACAATCACACTCAAGGACCAAGCAAGTCATACCACACAAAGGTCACGGGATGGCTCAAGTCATTGTCAATATCAATCATCTATTTTGGTGGATTAAGGTTTACACCTTATCAACACCCAAGTTCCATTGATATTGAGAATGTACGAGAGCGGATCAACCGCGAATCAAGGGTTTGTTGTAAGTCACGAGCATGGAGTCTCGGTTAAGAACCACCTAATGGGAGTGTACTATGGTTAAACCTGACAATCATGTTCTAAAAAGGGTCCCCATAGTCATCATCTCATATTTCAGATATTATCGGATAAAACAACTACTCGTATTCCAAAAATATTCTCAAGAGAGACTCTTATGAGTGTAGTATTGCGTAACAATCGTATCAAATCTTACACTTGAATGACCTTTGCACTACGTCCTAAAATAGGCCAAAATGGGCTAGGTATCTAAGGTCCTTGGCTTCTAAGGTTTATATTGGAAAGAGTAATGCCTAACCACGACTACTCGTGTGACATTATTGATCCCAACAAGACCTCCACCAAGTGAATGGGCTTGCAAGTCAACTTGTTAAGGAATAACTCCACACAAGTCAACAAAACTATGCCATTCTCCTATCATAAGTGCACTCGAGTTCGGGGATAGAACTCATCTCACAAGAAACCACCAAGCAGACAAGCAATTAATATATCAAGCAATTCATACATTAAAAACAATACAGTTATCCTAAATTTGCAGAAAAATATGTCACCAATAAATATAAACATACAACACACATAAGCAAAAAGTAGGCTAAACCCACTAGGACAGTGTCTCCCCGGCAGGGTCGCCACTTTTCTGTAGCGGGGTTTTCGTTACCTTTAGGTTTATTGACTAAACCAAAAGTAAACATGCAATTCGAGTCGCCACCGCACTTTTATTTGTCCAAAGGAAAGGCTAAAAAACGAACAAAAGTCGAGTAAGAAGTTTTATCAAATCAAAAACTAATAAAAATGTCAGAGATCTAGGTAAGGGGGTTGGTTATGAAATGGGAAGGTTTTATGCATCCAAAACATCCTTAGTACTCTAAGGGAACCCTTTTTGCAAATATATGTTGTAGGTTGGTATTTGTGAAAATATGTGCAAAAGATTGGGGGGATGAGAAGAGAATAGATTATATTTACAAATTTTTTTGTTTGAATGGATGAACCCATTGCCTACGTACCATCACAAAGGTAGGATCAAAACCTCGTAGTTCGGGGTAAAAATCACAAAGATTGGTGAATTGATTTGATCAAAAGCCTTAAGGTCTTTTGTTATTAAAGGGAGAAAACTCAACCTAAACCAACAATCCACCATGTCAAGAGGGCTTTAACATGCTAGTGAGGGGTTAACCCTATAATAAGCATGGAAGACTTATAATCTAACCACTAAGGATAAGGTGAGATTTACATCAACCACTATGATAACTCAAACCTATGACTAATGTTTTTGAAAAGTTTAAACAAAGGTGGCCATTGGAACCACAAACAACTTGAAGTGAGTTATATTTACAAGTTAGACTTATTTACAAAATGAAATCAAAGTTGGATTAAGATTTATTCACAATGAGTATTTATGAAAAGATTTTTGAAAAGGTCAAAGGCATAAGGCCAAAGTTTCTAATTTTAAATAAATTCAAAGTTTGAAGAAAGGATTTTGGCTTGGGTTAGAGTGAGGAGAAGAAGAGAAGGGCTAGTCCTAAAACATATAAAGATAAGAGGGAGAAGATAAAACCCTTGGAGTTCCTTTTCTTGAAATCATAGAGATGATTCAAGATGCTCCTTTCCTTTGGACTTAGCAAACACAATCAAGCAATCAAACAATTATATTCAAGCTCCTAGGATATCCAATTGGCTTGTCTCTCTTAACTTGGATATTCATGACAATGGTCCTTTTTTCTATCTCAAGATGGAATCCCTATCACATAAGAGCAAACATCAAAAAGTTCACAACACAATAAGGGGAATGGACAAAGAATAAGATTTGGAAAGGAAGTCTTTTGAAGTCAACTTTGAAATTTAGCATTCTAAAGGCATGAGGCCTAGTTGCTCTTCAACAAGTTTAGCATTCTAAAGGCATGAGGCCTAGTTGCTCTTGAACTCCTTTAAGCATGGGTATGTCCTAATTCTAAGTCCTTTCTCCTTTTTGCATTAGGTTCACATAAAACAAAGACAAAAAAACCACAAGACAACAATATATTTATATATAATAATGAGCTCAAATGAGCAAAAGGAAAATGACATAAACATAAAGTATGTGCTCAAGTGAGCAAAATGAAAAGCAATATGAATAAATGAGCAAGAAGTAAATTGCATTAAAGTAAAGGGCAAGAAATTAAATGCTCAAATTAAAGTTAGTAATTAGTATGGTTATGTTAGTTTGTCATAAGACAATGTAGCACTATGTTAAGCAATCGTAAGTGGACTAATATAGTAGTCACACCTATCTGAGGCCGGTCAATAAAACTATAGGCAAATAAACACAAGTTAGAGATCATGACTAGTAAGCCAAACTCAAAAAACTTGCCATGCCAAAACAAAAGGGGAAGGGCCTTGTATGGACTTTAAGTTTTTTTCTTGACCAAGAAGCAACCTATCTTGGACACAAAACAACTCACTTGATCTTGTATCAAGTTGAGTTTGGTTTGGATCAAAGAAGGTTAAACCTCTCATTTGTCAAGACCAACCATAAGACATTAACTCATTGGCCAAAATAAAAAGAATGGGAAGAAGATGAAATGAATGGAAAGAGAATTCAAGTATCAAACTCAATTGATCAAATGTGAACCAAGTCATCATCAACAAATGCCAAACAGAAGAGAAATGAAGATTACAAGTCAACAAGTCAAACATATTTTTTGGTATTTTTTTGAATTAAAAAATAAATGCAAAATAAAATAAACAAAATATGGTCAAACCTCAAATTTAATTCAAATCAACTTCAACAAGTCCAATTAAATTCTCATAGGTCTAACATGGTCAAACAAACTTTGACAAATTTTCTCAACAATTTTTGAAATTAGAAACTATTTTAAAACAATTAAAAACAAAGAAAAATAACACAATATGAATTAAAATCTCAAATAAATCTCAAATCAAATAAGAAATTGATGAGACTATTTTTCATTGACTTATCATGATCCATAGGAGTTAGGAAAATATTTTTGGATTTTTCAAATATCAGAAAGTATTTAAAAATGAATTAAAACTATTAAAAAGCAAATAATTCACAAAGAATATTAAATGAAGTCACAAAAATAATTAAAAATCAAAATATGAAACTAGATTTTTCAAGAAAATTTTTGGCATTGGTCTCATATTTTTGTGACTTCAAATAAAATATTTATGAATTTTTGAAAATAAAAAGGAATTAACTGAAATTAAAAGAAAATAATAAAAATAGAAAAATCCAGCGCCAACAGATCAATTCATTAATTGATGTGGCAAGGCATCAAGGGCTCAGAGGCGCGGATACATTGTACACTTGAGTGAAGCGCGCAACACCTTGCATTAAAACAAGTAAACACATTGGACGCTCGTGATTAAAACGTTGAGGCACGATCCAAAGGCTGGGAGGCTACCACGTGGGGATGATGGTGGAAACCACCATCTTCTCCGGCGATCTAACCATTTCCGACCATCACGCGCAGGAAAATAAATTGCAATGAAAATGAAAAAAGAGGACATCAAAATGAAGCCTAGGTGATGTACATCACCACTGTAACCATGGATCATCCTCACCATTCCTATTTAGGGAGAAATGTGAGCTTGAAAATCATGGTGTGTCAACTGGAATGGCACAATTAAGACCACCACTGGCCTGCCTCAATTGAGAGGACTTCCGAAAACAGCATAAACCAAAGAAAATCACATTGTATTGCAAGATCTAGATCAAAAAAGTTTGAGGTTCTACCTCTGAAATGAAGCTTCAAATGCCACGAATCCTTCAAGCTCTTGATCTACTTTTGCTCTGGAAGTCTGATGGAGATGATAGGTTAAGGAATTGAGCTTTGAAAATCAACTAATGATGTTGAATTTCAAGCTTGAAAGAGAAAGAGAAAACTAAAAATTCCTTTAGTGAGGGTTTGGATTTCAATTCAGCAGCAATTCAGATCTCCACTTGGTTGCCAATTGAATGAGAATGCACACTTATTTATAGCTGGAATGGATTGCAAGGCATGGTTCCCTCGTGTGCATGGGATTTGAATTCCTCTTGCATGGGCCTGTACAGGCGCATGTAAGGCCCAATGATGGGTGCAAATCCTTCCTGAGACCATCTGGAAATGAATTGGACATGCAATTGGAGTGGCATTAGCTTGCACATGAAGTTTCAACATGAAAATGCAAAAATGTACATAGATAGAAAGCTCTTTGAAACTCACACATGGAAAGTCCAAAAAAGTAATGTGAGTAATGGTTGGAAAGCCCTTGAAATAAGTAACAAAAGTCATGTTGGGAAAAAATTCATTTGGAGTTTGGAAATTAATGAAAACTAGCTGTGAAAGTTTGGGTACAAAACATGTCTAAGTCACCTTTGAAATTTTTTACCAAAAGCAAGCTTCTTCAAGCCCTTCTACTTCAATGATGCAAGCCTCAAATGGAAACACCTCCAACATCAAAGTTGTAGACATTTTCAATATGAGTAACGTAGACTTAAATTTTGTATCATTTGGATTTTTCATGAGAAAGTTATGGGTACTTGAAGCTGGGCATTTTTCAAATTAAATGACTTAGGTCAAAAGTGACCTATAATGTTTTGTATTATCACATGTATTTATTTTAGGATTATGAAATTTTATACAACATAACATTTGAATTATACATCTTAATATTTCCAATTCATTTGGTCTCACCTCAAAATCATAAAAAATAAGGAAGTTAGGTCCTTGGGAAGTTGACCCAAAGTTAGGGTTTCAGTCAAAATGACCTATAATGTTTTAAAATGAATGATGACCTTCCAAGTTTAAAATGTATTTTTGATGATCATGAAAGTTGTTCATATGGTTCTTAAGAACATTTTTTATATTGAGTTCATAATCATTTGACAAACACATCAAAAGTTGTATCTCAGTGATCTTCAGTTTAGTCAGATGACCTGACTGGTCAACTTTTCAAGGCCAAACTTCCAATCTTGATGAATGAATGATTGAGGGGCCTCAAATAGGCTCATATATGCATAAAATAATGAATTAAAGAACTTCCCTTGATTTAATTTTATCATAGGTTGAGATTGCTTCATGGACAAGGCACAGTCAAAGCACAGTTGAATTAGGGTTTCCTTGGGAAACAATCCTCAAGCGCTTTGGGTTATCTTGATCAAATTGGAAAATTGAGATACTCGGGAGACATATATGATAATTAAGAACTTTGTGGACCATTTTCATGCTTATTCTCATCTTTATCTAGCCACTTCATTGAGCTTAGGAGCCTCCTAGGAACATTGGAGCATATGATCACTTGAGCTTCAAAACAAAAAGAGTTAGTGACATATTTTTGTGTTTTTGGTTAGTAATCAAAATAAGAAAAGCAATAATATACAATACAAGCATGCTTGGTGGTCTCAAACCACTCACACAAGTCCCAACCCTAGGGTTAAGGAGCCAAACATGCTATGATCCTTGAAGCAATGATATGATGCCATGAGGGATCTTAGGGTCAAAATTAGGGTCTTACAGTGTGCGATTGATCAATGCATTTTGATGCATATTCTTCTATAATTGTACTTAGGCATTTCCTTAGTTTATTTTACTTATTTTACTATTTTATTATATTTTTAGATTTAAGTTTCTTTTTTGCTTTATTTTATTTTCGTACTTTATTTTTAGCATAAACAATTATTTGATACCTTATCACTATGTAGATCATAACTTGAGCTATATACATCGGATTAACGTGTTCTGATATGAGTTGGAAAGATAAGAAGAAAACCTAAAAGTTTCATGTTGAAGTCAAAATCATATTCGGAGTGAAGAATGGCCAAATAATTCGTTGAAGTTCCAGACTTAATTAAAATAGTTAGTTTAGGCCGACTTTTGTAATTTTCGGGTTGGATCCCATAAGGGCCCGAATTTCCCTTTTATTATATTAGGTCTTTCACTACTACATGAATCCTATTCTGATTTTGATGATACAATATTGCTTAGAAGATTTCATGGAGAGCTAATTCCCAAAGAGCTGATCTGTTGTATTCGAATCCACTTTGAGGTTTTTATTAATTTCAGTTTAATTTCAATTCTTTCTATAAACTCGTTTGCTTAATTTGATTACTTTCGTTTTCTTAATTTGTTTGTTTCTTATAGGAAAGAGTTGATTAAATTTTATTGTTTGTATGATCCTTAACTATAATCACGTTACCGTAGCTTTTTCGTTATCGTGTTTGATTAAGTCGCGTTTGCTTAAATCTGTTTGCTTAATTCGGAAATTAGGAACATACATCATATAATACCAATTTGCACTTGTCAGTGAGTATTGTAATCGAATGAGATTGAATCCGCTAGGGAATTGAAATTATAAGAATCGATGATAAGTCAGAAATTGATACAATAGATTAGCTTATTTATCAATTTTACTTTTACCTTTAATCATCTTCGATTTAAGTTTTGAACTTAAAAAAATCCCCCTTCTTTTCATTTATTTGGTTATAACATTCAAGAGTCTTTGTGATACGGCATTTGAGTGTCGTTTCCGTTTTACTACACTTTTAAACTCGTTAGGATAAAAAAAAAATGTTTTTTTAAGAAAATTATCTCAAATTACTCTGATTATTTGTTGATTAACTAGGAAAAATCAAAAGCCTTTATTTAGGGACTAAATAGTGGAAGTCGTCCTAAAAACCCGAAATTCCTTATTTTTCTATTTTTTATGATTTATTTTTTGTTTTGATAGTTTCAGAAAATTCCGAAAAAAATTATCGAAATTTTTAATTGACGTTATTAGATTAATTTTAGTGTTTTTGTATTTTTTTTCCTTTTATTTTAATAATTTGTTTCGTATTTCAATTGTTTTTTCTTAATAGGGACATTGTCGGTATTTTCCTATTTGTAACTGCATTGCTGAATTAGTTATGTGTTTTCTCATTGTTTGTTGATTTTTTTTCTATTGAGTTTAACATGGCTGACCAAAGAACTCTGAGAGAATTTGCTTCCCATGATGTAAATTATAATGCTTTATGTATTGAATATCTTGTTGTTGTTATACCTTTCGAATTGAAATCTGGTTTAATATATTTGTTGCCAGGGTTTAATGGTCTTGCAGGTGAGGATCCGCATAGGCATCTAAAAGAATTTTAGATTGTGTGTTCTACACCATTGAGGCCTCAAGGAATTACTGAAGATCATGTCAATCTTAGAGTATTTCCATTCTCACTACAAGGTGCTGCAAAAGATTGGTTATATTATCTTGAGTCAAATTCTATTACAAGTTGGAATAATATGAAGAAAATCTTCTTAGAAATATTTTTCCCTACTTCAAGAGCTTTTTCAACCAGAAAAGAAATATGTGGTATTAGACAGGTTGACATGGAATCATTGGTCGAATACTGGGAGATATTCAAGCATTTAGTGTTGAGTTGTCCTCACCACCAGATTTCTGAACAATTGCTAATATAATACTTTTATGAGGGATTGCTACCAATGGAAAGAAACATTTTAGATGTTGCTAGTGGTGGAGCACTTGTTGATAAGACTCCAACTGCTGCCAAATCCTTGATTGAGAACATGTCACTTAACTTCCAACAGTTCACAACAAGGGATAATTTTATGGTCCAAGCAAAAGGTGTGAATGAGTTTCAAGTTTCTTCTTCCAACAAAGCTCTAGAAACCAGAATTGATGAACTTACCTCTTTAGTGAAACAGTTGATACTCCCCATTCCACCACCACCACCATATAGCCCTCCCCAAGTAACCACTTTTATACCTTCCGGACCTTCACTTGAGGATTTTGTCAAGCAAATGGCTGTAAATAATCTTCAATTTCAACAACGAACCGATTCTAGTATTCAGACTTTGCAAGCAGAAATTGGACAGCTTTCCACTTCAATGAATGTCATGCAGTAAGCTTAAGGATCGAACCAACTACCTGCCCAAACATTAGTGAATCCAAAATGCCTCAATGTGAATGCAATTTCCTTGAGATCCGAAAAAATTACAGAACCAGCCCCAGAAAAAAATAAAAAATTGTTCTTGCAACATCTGAACCTTTTGTTGTTGTTGATGTTGAAAAAGAGTATGTACTGTTGGTGTAAGCCCTAGAGGCCAATACTTTTGGTACTTGTATCGAATTATTTGTTAATAATAAAAGGCTTTTTATTTATTATGTTTGTTTAATAAAGTCCCTAGAATAGCTAGTTCGTTTAATGTATCAAGTGTGACTTAATCATGAGATCACATTAAACATAAGGACACTATTCTTAAAGTATCTGTAGTCGAGCTTTATTGTGAAGTGGGATAACATTAAAGCATTAAGACTATTATGTATATAGAATGATGATCACATCTCATGGATCATGGATAAGGAGTTATCAAGTCTTAAACATAGGTATGAATATTAAGAGTAATATTTATACTAGATTGACCCGCTATAAGAATACTATATAAAATGTTATGCAAAGTGTCATAAGTTATTCTCATGGTGATAATGGTGAATACCACCCTTCGACCTAAAACCACTATGGACCCTAGATGTAAAGTCGAGTGCCTTTTTGTTGATCAAACATTGTCCATAACTGGATGACCATAAAGATAGTTGATGGGTACTCCACGAAGCATGCTGAGGGACATGAGTGACCTAGATGGAATTTTCCCATCCTGCGTAACAGGATAAATGTCTATGGGCCCAATATTGAATTGGACAAGGATGACACGGTCTATGCCTTGTGTTCAATATAGACATAAGGGTAAAAGGGTAATTGTAGACATAAGTATTATCACAAAAGGATTTGTCAGATCACATGACATTTTCGTGTCTTAGGTAGCAGTGATGTGTTGCTAGATACTGCTCACTGTTTATCATGTTAAATACGTGATTTAATATAATTTCCAATGTCGCGAAAACCTACAGGGTCACACACAAAAGGACGGATTGATGAGAGATAGAGTAACTAAGGAACACCATAAGGTACGGTGCACTTAAGTGAATTGTAGAACATCGTAAGGTACGGTGTACTTAAGTAGAATACGAAATACGGTAAGGTACCACGCGCTTAAGTGATTTTGGCATATTATAAGATATAGGCCACATACACTTAAGCGGACTTTTTAGCTTGAAGCCTACACAAGTGGTTCTATAAATAGAACCTTTGTACAGAAGCATTTGTGCAGTTGCAATTTTGTTTCTCTCTCTCTCACACTCAAAGCCTCCATTGTAGCAGCTAGCACTGAGATTGAAGGAATCCGTTCGTGTGGACTGAGTATAGCCGTTATCAGCGTTCAATGTTCATGATCGTTTCGTAGATCTGCATCAAAGGTTTCGATCGTTACAAGAGGTAACGATTCTATCACTGATCATGCCCATTCGTAAGGATCACTAAAGGAGGATTTTTTTTTAATTCCGCTGCGTTTTGGATCGCCCTTCTCCTTCAGTGATATCAGAGCCACTTGCGAAACCATGCATCTGGGCTGTTTATTTTCTGTATTTTCTGTATTAATACGATTAAAAGACATAATGAATCAAAGGATAAGCGAGTAATTAAATTTGGCATCATGTGTGTACGATTTGGATTGTTGATGTTGACTATGCTTCAGAATCCGACATTAGTATGGTGAAGCAGCGATACATTGGTCGTCCATAGGTTATGCAATTGAGATCGATCAAGTTATATATATGATATAAGTAATCCTTATGCAAAATATGGTATATATGATATATTGTTTATGTTTCATTCATTCAAACACTTAATGGTTGTTTTCGTTTGAGCGATCAATGGTCATTTGCTTCTTGATCCGACATTAGTATGGCGAAGCAATGAAGTGTTGATCAATCATACTGAATTAACAATCGAGGTGTGTTTGACGGTCTGAAATTGGTGCATTAGGGTTAATGACGGCACAAGGGTTATGCTGTCAAAGAGTTATACGATTAGGGTTGTGACTGCGCAAGAGTTGTGCTTTAAAGTATCAAGTGTTGATGCGAAAAATGAAGTCGATTTCAAATGAATTGTTCATTTAAAATTTGAGTCGGGGCGCTGCTCCTGCAAACTCTGCGTAGTGTGATCGGTCGCTGAAATTTAATTTGGTTTTAATTAATTAACAGAATTTAAATTAATAATAATAATGTGTTTATTATTATTGTCTTGTGGTGATCGGTTATGGCCTTAGTTTTCCTTTATTTTGTTTTGGGATTTTAAAATACGACCTGCGTGTCGTGCCTGTCTTTTAATCTCTTAATGTAACTTCTTTTCTCATCTCACTCCCTCTATGTAAAACGAGTTTCTTTTATGTAATGTAATGTTATGAAGAAAGAGAAGAATTCAATATCAAAGGAGGACAACCTTGAAGATCTTGCTTGGAGAAGCGTAGATCATTATTAGGTTAGCTTAGGTTCTCTCATTGGCTCAGGAGAACAATTGCGCTAGGGGCCATAACTGTTTCATTATGTATGTTGATGCATGTGAATGTATGTTGATGCATGTGAGAGACGATTTATATGATAAATAAGTCTGTGAGATCAGAATAATTGCAAATTCCCTCAAATTAAATATTAAGTTTATGTTTTCCAAGTTTTAGCACTCATCAAGACTAGTATCGAATAATGTAGGTTTCGCCTACGCGAGGTGCATGTTATATATTAGTAAGATGCGATGGGATAATTGTAATATCCAATTGCTAAAACAATGGGTCAAACTTAACTAAAAAAATTATAATAAGATTATATATGTTTAGAAGCAAGAGTCGGAAATGATCCATGTGATGGATTGGAATAAGGAGTTATTAACCCAACTAAAATATTCGAGAGTTGTATTAGATATAATTGGAAGGAGTCCCTACCTAAATAACCTAGTTTTGTGTAATCCGCCTACGCGGACTTAAAACAAAGTGAAATGTGGATCTCGACCCACTAGGAAATCTTCCAACGGAATTTTCCAAATCAAATGGTGAGGGTCATTTGTTTTGAGTAAAATAGTGGGAGCATATTTAATCAAAGGCCTAATTAAATATGTTATTGATACTTATATTTTCATTATTTTCATGTAGATTACCATGACAACAAACACCTCTAACAACATTTTGCGATCAATCCTTGACAAGGAAAAATTGTCTGGGATAAATTTTCTGGATTGGCACCGAAATCTGAGGATTGTCCTCAAACATGATAGAAAGTTGTATGTCTTGGAGAAACCTGTTCCTGAAGAGGAACCTCCTAGTTCTACACCTAAGGCAGAAAGAGATGCTTATAAGAAGCATGTCGATGATGCCAATGAAACTGCTTGCCTCATGCTAGCTACCATGAACTCAGAGTTGCAAAAGCAACATGAGAACATGGCAGCGTTCGATATGATCGAACACCTGAAGATGCTCTATCAAGAGCAAGCAAGGCATGAAAGGTTTGAAGTTTCAAAAGCCCTTTTTCAAGGCAAGTTAGCTTAGGGAGCCCCTGTAGGTCCCCATGTGCTCAAGATGATTGGGTATGTGGAAAACCTTGAGAGGTTGGGTTTTCCCCTCGGAAAGGAACTTGCGACTGATTTGATCTTGCAATCGTTGCCAGATAGGTTCAGTCAATTTGTCCTTAATTTCAATATGAATGATATGGACAAATCTCTTTCTGAACTGCTAGCCATGTTAAGAACTGCTAAGTAGAATCTGAAGTCAAAAGGGAAGTCCATTCTGATGATCGAAAATGGAAAGAGACAGAACAAAAGACCCACCAAGCAGGGTGATAAAGGGAAAGGCAAGGAAGTTGCCAAACCCAAACCCATTGTTTTTGCTTTGAAGCTTAGTGGAGGAATAGCAAAGGAATGCACCTGTTTCCATTGCGGTAAGATCGGACACTGGAAGAGAAACTTCCCAAAGTACCTGGAAGATAAGAAGAATGGAGTAGAGACTTCAACTTCAGGTATTTTTGTTATTGAAATTAATTTATCTACTTCTGCATCATGGGTATTAGATACTGGATGCGGTTCTCACATTTGTACCAATGTGCAGGGGCTAAAAAGGAGTAGAGATTTGGCAAAAGGTGAAGTTGACCTACGAGTTGGCAATGGAGCAAAGGTTGTTGCTTTAGCGGTAGAAACTTATGTATTGACTTTACCTAGTGGCTTAATAATTCAGTTAGAGAACTATTATTATGTACCTGCAATTAGCAGGAATATTATTTTCGTTTCTTGCTTGGACAGGTTTGGTTTTTCATTTATAATAAAGAGCAATTGTTGCTCAATTTATTTGAATGATATATTCTATGATACTGCACAAATGAACAATGGACTATATGTCCTTAATCTTGAAATGCCTATTTATAACATTAATACTAAAAGGACGAAACCTAATGAGTTAAATCCAACTTACCTTTGGTACTGTCGATTAGGCCACATAAATGAGAAACGCATTTCCAAACTCCATAAAGATGGACTCTTGGACTCTTTTGATTATGAATCATATGAGACATGTAGATCTTGTTTAATTGGAAAGATGACAAAGTCTCCATTCACAGGAAAAGGTGAAAGAGCTAATGATCTTTTGGCCCTCATACATATTGATGTATGTGGACCACTGAACATACCAGCCAGAGGAGGTTTTCAGTACTTCATCACATTTACTGATGATTTTAGTAGATATGGTTATATGTATTTAATGAAACACAAATCAGAGTCCTTTGAAAAGTTCAAGGAATTCAAGAATGAAGTACAAAACCAACTAGGTAAGAATATTAAAACTCTTCGATCAGATCGAGGTGGTGAGTATTTAAGCCTAGAGTTTGATGACCATCTGAAAGAGTGTGGGATCCTATCCCAACTTACTCCTCCTGGAACACCCCAATGGAACGGTGTATCTGAGAGAAGAAATTGAACCCTGTTAGACATGGTCCAATCCATGATGAGTCACGCTGATCTTCCAAACTCCTTTTGGGGACATGCACTATTGACAACAACTTACACACTTAACCGTGTTCCATCCAAAAAGGTTGAGAAGACACCATATGAGATATGGAGTGGTAAGAAACCGCATATGTCTTACATGAAGATTTGGGGTTGCGAAGTTTATGTGAAATGACAAATTTTAACTAAGCTTAAGCCCAAATCTGGAAAATGCTTATTTGTGGGGTATCCTAAAGAAACAAGAGGGTATTACTTCTACAATCCTTCTGAGGGCAAAGTGTTTGTCGCTCGAACCAGAGTTTTCCTAGAAAAGGATTTTATTTCCAAAGGAATCAGTGGGAGGAAAGTAGAGCTTGAAGAAATTCAAGAATCACAAAGCATTGATACACCTATGGAGGAATTAGAGCAGGAAATACAAGTAGTTGTGGAAGAGCAACCTGCTAAAGTAGAACAAGACCAGTGTAGGTCAAGCAGGATATGTCACCTACTTGAGAGATATGGATATCTCATAACTGATCAAGGTGATGTATTACTCATGGATCAAGATGAGTTTGTGACCTACCAAGAGGCTATAACTGGTCTCGAGTCTGAGAAGTGGCTAGAGGCCATGAAATCTGAAATGGATTCCATGTACACAAACCAAGTTTGGACCTTGGTAGAACCTCCTGTAGGAGTTAACCCTATAGGATGCAAGTGGGTCTTCAAAAAGAAGACTGACATGGATGGTAAGGTACATACCTATAAGGCAATACTGGTTGCAAAAGGATATAAACAAATTCATGGGGTTGACTATGATGAAAACTTTTCACCAGTTTCAATGATTAAATCTGTTCGGATTTTACTTGCTATCGCTGCATATCATGATTATGAAATATGGAAGATGGATGTCAAAATTGCTTTCCTTATTGGGAATCTTCTTGAGGATGTGTACATGACACAGCCTGAAGGATTTGACATACCAGAAGAAGCCCAAAAGATATGTAAGTTACAAAGATCAATCTATGGATTGAAGCAAGCTTCCAGAAGCTGGAATCTTCATTTTGATGAAACAGTAAAACAATATGGATTCATCAAGAACGAAGATGAGCCTTGTGTCTACAAGAAGGTTAGTGAGCATGATCGTTTTCCTGGTATTATATGTAGATGACATATTACTCATTGGAAACAATGTCCCTACCCTACAACAAGTAAAGTCTTGGTTGGGATATGCTTTTCTATGAAGGACCTAGGTGAAGCGGCCTATATATTAGGAATCAGAATCTATAGAGATAGATCACAAAAACTGCTTGGCCTAAGTCAGAGTACATACATAGATGTCGCACCTCGAAAAAATGCGATCCCTCGCGATGGACGCGGAAAAATATTGTCCAAACAGAGTCGCCACCGAACTTTATTCATTCCAATGAAGGAATAGGAAAATATTGATAAAACCTTTGAAATGGAATAATGGTCATCGCAACCATATTCGAGTTCGGGAGTGGATTACGCAAGGGGAAGGTTTAGCACCCCTCACGTCCGTTGTACTCAACGGGAACCTTTTAGTTCAATTCTGCGATTTGAGTGTTAATTTATGTTTGTTTGCTTTTATTCGAATAATTAAAGTTGGTAATAGATATGGATGAAGACCTCATGAGGGAAAACGGAAGTTTTTTATTGTTTGCTCGCGAAGATACGACAATCTCCTGCCTACGTATCCATATGGTGCAATAAGGAAATCAGAGCATTCGTAGTTCAGGCTACTACGAATATTTGGTGTGTTTTGGTTTTGATGAACGACTATGTAGGTTGGCGTTTTAAAGGCTAAACTTTGGCTTGTCTACTCTCGGTGGAGGCTCTAGCACTAGTTTGTTGCGTGCATTAGAAAGGACTGACAGTGTTCTTTTTGAAAGAAGATTTTTGGTCACGCGAGGGGTGATGAGTTGAATTGATGTGTTTGATGTTTTGTTTGATTGGTTTCGATCACACGAGGGTGAGAAAAGATAGGTTTGATGTGTTGAGATATTTTTGGTTGGATGACGATTATTCGGATAGTCGAGTAAGACAATTCGTATCCTGATAGTCGGGAGAGGGAATAGAAGACTCTAAACCACTTTCTTTTTCATCCTTAATTGTAAAAGGATTTGATTGAGGATTAAGGTGTTTTGAATGGATGACGAATACTCAGATAGTCGAGCAAGATAACTCGTACCCTAATAATCGGGAAAGGGAATAGAAGACTCTAGACCGCTTTCTGTTTCATCTGAGTGATTATGAAAATAGGTTTGTGTATGGTTGATGTATTTTAGAATAAACGACAAGTACTCGAATGGATGAGTAAGACAATTCATATCCAAGCATTTAAGAAGAGGAATTGAAAACTCAAGACCATCTCCCTTTTCGTACACTTTTTTTATGAAAATGATTTGATTAAGTTATAAGTTTGTGAGAAAATGACAATTGTTCGACTGACCGAGTAAGAGAACTCGTATTCAAACAATTGAGGAGAGAAGTTGAAGACTCAAAATCATCTCCTTTTTCATTTAGCTTATTATGAAAGTGTTTTGATTTAATCGGGGTTTGGAAGTTTGAAGAGGAACAACAATTGTTTGACTAACCAAGTAAGAGAACTTGTATTCAAATAATCGAGGAGAAATATTGAAAACTCAAAGTCATCTCCCTTTTAATTTCTTATTACAAAAATGAATTGATTTAATTGTGTTTAGGTGGATAGAAGTGACGACTATTTGACTAACCGAGTAAGGAAACTCGTATTCAAATAATCAAGGAGAGGAGTTGAAAACTCAAAGCCATCCCCCTTTTCATTTCCTAAATGGTATTTGATTGGTGATTGGGTATTTTAATTTAATTTGAATACAAATACTCGTCATTGGATCGAGGTTTTAAAATTTGTGTTTTTGTGAATAAATTGGATTTTATTTAGTGAATCGATCATCTAATCGATCAATTTGCAATCGACTAGGTCTCATTGTAAGAAAGCCCAAGAGTAAGCTATGTGAGGTTGATGGCGATGCTAAAAGCAATCGGCTTACAATGGGTTTGTTTTGAAAGTAGGCTTCATGTTAAATCAAGGATCGTGTGATTTGTGTTTTTTTAGAATTGGTTTCGATTGACGATGAAATCGAATGAAATTGAATTTCGTTTGAAATGAAATAGTTTTGGTCTTGAAATAACATGAAATTGTGATAACAAAATTAATTGATTAAAATTCAGTTAATCTATCTAATCAAGGTAATTAAAACTAATTATCTGAATCATTAGATTAAATATTGACATAATCCAAGGATTAGGTTAATTAAAATTAATTAACGAAATTATCTGATTTAATTAGAATCTTAATTAATCAATTTAATAGGTGACAATATTGAACCCAAAATAATCAAATTTGAATCGGGAATCATGTGCTCATAAACCGGTTTGTACATAGCGACAATGAAATTGGAATGTCGTATGTGAGATCGAAACACGGTGAAATATTCCATTAATTTATTGAAACATGGCGGCATAACGGCATTAAAATCAAATGAAAAAAAACCCGATATCCTATTTACTTCTTTACGACCATCACCTTATTGCGTTAATATCACGATATCAAAATCCAAATCAAGCACATTGTAATAGAATAGAAATCCTCATACACCACAATGTTTGACCATTAATTAAGAATATAATTACATCCCTATAATTTAAATCAAAATATATTTTCAGTAGTATTTGTATCAACTATAGCAAATGTCAATAAGAGTTAACTAGATAGCTAGAAATGTGGAAAATATATGAAAAATAAAATTCCATCCCTAAACTGGAACATGCACAACACATTCGAGCCAACAAAATTTATTGTAGCGAAAATCTTACATCACAGATATTAACTAAAAAAAATATTTTCATGACAAGCTTCATTATTTAAGAATTCCACTATGCCTCAGATTCATGCTACTTAATCAAAATCCAAAGATCCATGTATTATACAGAATTAGAATATTATAATAGGAAAATGAAAGTAAGGATTGTGGATCAAATATCAGTAGGAAAAAAAACAAGCTAAAACCCCAGTAGTACTTTCCTACGTTCACCCAATGTACCTCCCACACAAATAACTATACTTTTCATTGTCATTGAAACCAATCATATAACATTCCAAACATGGCCAAATGTTTCACCAGAACAAAATAAAATCCAACATGATATCCCTACTGATACAAATTAAATTAGCTAAACCAACAAAATGTACAACTGATATGGTAGAATAGCGGAAATATGATAGGTTTTCAGTATTGAAAGTTTACTGACGCTGGTCTGGGGTGCCGAACTTGCTGAACTCAAACAGGACAACACAACCAGAATCAATAGCGTGAATACTCGAATTGACGTAGCACCGGGTAAAAAGAGTTACCAAACTCACCTCTAGTACTTGCCGTGGGTCGTTGCGGTTTAGATGGTGAACGGCGGAGGGAGCGTTGAAGGATGAAGATGGGTGTCACGGCATTTAGACGGTGGTGATGATTGAAACAGGTCGTTGGTGAAGGTGCGGATGGTGAATCGCGGAAGGAGGGGGCGACGGCGGTTGTGTTGTTGAAGGCGTTGGGTTGTTGAGGACGGTGAATCAATGGTGAGTTCGTTGCCGGAAAAATAGATCGCGACGGAAAATAAAGGGTGGTTGAGCGGTTGAGGCGTCGCGTAGTGAACGGCGACTCTCGCCGGTGTCGCCTTGGTTGAGGGATGGTGTGGTGGCGATGAGTTGAAATGTTTAACGGTGGTGTGAGTGAGGTTGGAGTTGCGGAGGAAGACATGAGGTGGAGAGCTATAGAGGCGGAGACGGTGGAGGTTCGCGGTGGAAGGGTCGTAGAGGGTGGATAAAAGGGTGAATGTGGAAGGAGAAGATGAAAAAATAATTGTTAATTTTTCTTTTCTTTCTTTTTGCTTTTCAGCGAGTCAATGGTGAGAGAAGAGAGAGGAGTGATTTTGTGAGGATGCTCAATTATTGAGAGAGTGAAGTCCATTTAATTCTCTCTTTTTTTCTTTTTGTTGCATGTGGAGGAGGCGTGTGAGAGGAGAGATTATTCTGAGTGAGAGACGTGATTTGTTGTGAGTGTGAGAGGAAACGTGAGTGGTGATTTTTTTGTGCAGAGAGATGAGACCCCTTTTTTTAGGGGATAGAGAAAGAGATTTTTTTAATGAGAGTATTGAGTGGAGAGAGGATCAGGGAAATATGAGAGGTGGCGTGTAGAGAGAAGAGAAATCTGGCAATGAGATGTGAGGGCAAACGTGTAGTGGTGAGTGATGAGAGAGACATGAGCTATCAAAAAAAGATCTTTTTAAGATTTTCAATGCTTGGCTATTTAAAAAAGGATTCAATGTCGAAAATATATTTTATTTGTTAACCATTATTACTACCTATTATTAAAGAAAAATATTTATTAAAAATTCCTAAACAATAACTTTATATAAGTAATAATAATAATAATAAAACAATCTCTAATTTGGATACTAGAATAAAGAAATAAAAGGATCGATTATAAATAGAAGTCGGATGAAAATTTGCTCGAAAAATTAAATCAGACACACTAAAATGATCAGCACAAAATATACTTATTGAAAAAATACAGTGTTTTCTCAAATTTTGAAATAAATTTGCACCGATTAAAAGGCTCAGGCGAGTCAAAACGCAACCGAAACAGCCGCTGAAAAATACAACGAGCACACCAGGTTAAACTGCATGAACCGTAGATTAATAATACTGGCGTCTGTAATTTTAATTCTGAAACTTTTTACCCGCTGATTTTACATGTTCTTGAGAAATGATTTAACCAATTTGTCTGTATTTTCAATAAATTTATTCTAACTGATATTTTAGATTTTATTCATGATGAAATGCATGTCATGCTGTGCGTATGATGCAAATTAAAAATGAAATCAGATTTACGAAAATTTAAATATGGCCGGACAAAATTGGGGTATGACAGTTGCCCCTATTTAATTAACTTGAACCAGAAGATAAGAATGACAACAGTCTTCATACATTCATGGTGGAAGGTGATTAAATACGAAAAGATCCAAATTTTGTCCTTTGAAATGCAATGGAGAAATGCAGAAAGAAAATGCAATGGATTCTAACAGCACCAAGGTAATAGGGGTAGAATGCCCAAATCAATGCCAACCCTAGAGTCGACACTCGATCTTGCAAAGGTCATTTTTGACATAAAGACAACCGTGAGACTAAAACTGAACAGGCTTTCTGGCACCAAAAGGATGACATTAGAGTTAATCGCCATCATCAAAAGAATGATAGTAATTAACCATGATTTTCAGGATCGCTATCACCAAAAGGATGATGGATAAGCCGAGCTTCAAAAGTGGTCGTCACCAAAAGGATGATGGTCATAGTGGCTACAACAAAGATCACCATCACCAAGAGGATGATGGTAAGGTCAACAACAAATCTCGCTATTACCAAAAGGGTGAAATTAGACACAATCCAAAGATTTCCATCACCAAAAAGATGATGTTTGTCACCAAAAGGATGATGGTTATTCTGATAGAGTTTCCCATTACCGAGAGTATAACATCAAGGCTATCACCAAAAGGATGATAGTTAACTCATCAACTTCAAAGGTCACCGTTACCAAAAAGATGAGGGCAAGATTCAACAACAAAACTTGTTATCACCGAAAGGATGACAATAAATCAACGATCACCAATGATCACTGTCACCAAAAGGATGAAGGTAAAGTCACGCAACAAACTTTTTATCACCAAAAGGATGATAATAAGTCAAAACTCAATGATCACCATCACCAAAAGGATGAAGGTAAGTTATAAAACTTGTTACCACCAAAAGGATGATAATAATTCAATAATCGAGGATCACCGTCACCAAAAGGATGAAGGTAAGAACAAAATTTCAAAACTTGTTATCACCAAAAGGATGATAGTAAGTCGACAGTCACCATCACCAAAAGGATGAAGGCACTACAAACGACAGAACTCATTATCACCAAAAGGATGATAATAAGTACATAACTCAAATGATCACTATCACCAAAAGGATGAAGGTACAATTAAATAACCAAACTTGTTACCACCAAAAGGATGATAATAAGTCGATAACTTTTACTGATCACCGTCACCAAAAGGATGAAGATAAGATTAAACAGCAAAACTTGTTATCACCAAAAGGATGATAATAAGGACAGAACTCCAAAACTTGTTATCACCAAAAGGATGATAATAAGCTGAAACAAACTTAATGATCGCCATCACCAAAAGGATGAGGGTAAGATCAAAACAAAACTCGTTATCACCAAAAGGATGATAATAAGTCCATAACTCAAATGGTCACCGTCGCCAAAAGGATGAAGGTAGGATTAAATAACAAAACTCGTTATCACCAAAAGGATGATAATGAATCAACAATCACCATCACCAAAAGGATGAAGGTGAGATCATAACTTCGAAACTTGTTACCACCAAAAGGATGATAATACGTTATAATAACTTCAAATATTGTTGACACCAAAAGGGTGACAGTGGGATTGGACTTTCCAAATGTCACCATCACCAAAAGGATGATAGCTTAAACCAAACTCCGTAATCTCTATCGCCAAAAGGATAATGTTTAGATTGAACTGGACGTCATTACTAAAAGGATGATGATTGAACCAAAATGACAAGGATTGCCGACACCAAAAGGATGACGGTAAGATCAAACGACAAAACTTATTACCATCAAAAGGATGATAATAAGCTTTAATAATAAGAGGTCGCCATTCACCAAAAGGATGAAGGTTGGACCAAAACTTCAAGGATCTTAGACACCAAAAGGATGACAGTAAGATTACAAATATTAAGGATTTACCATTACCAAAAGGATAATGGTCATCATAAACGGGGTGATGATTAATATTATTTCTCAATGGACTTTCCTCAAAAGGATGATAGTGAGAAAAATATTGGAAGAATAAGGCTACCGACAAAGTTCACTAAACCTGACCTGTTGGGTAGTATTGGAACATTACTGGGTAATACTGCTTGGGGTATCAACAACAAAAGGTTGCAGAGCAAATATTCTCTAGGGAGATGTAGTTTCTATCAACACAAGGTTACAGGAACGACTCATTGAGGGATGCTCAATGTGAAACAAGGTAAGTGTTTAAAGAAACAATGTTTGACTTAGCTGAGGATAACGTCTTATCAACACAAGGTTGAAGGATGTAACTCAATGGGGAACGCCCGATAGTAGTGTGGGAACTCACTTAGAAAAAGTGACAATGACTCGACTAAGGGTTGGCCTGGATGCCCACGACTAAACCTTGGATTTTTGATTCGTGCTATATGCATAAATGTCATGTATGTGTTATGATGTGTGAGATGATGCATATGATACATGTGATGCATGTTTGAATGCAAAGAATGATCGGTTTGTTTGGGATTGGCCCCCGTTTTCAAAGGCG
Source organism: Lathyrus oleraceus (assembly GCF_024323335.1). Lineage (NCBI taxonomy): Eukaryota > Viridiplantae > Streptophyta > Magnoliopsida > Fabales > Fabaceae > Lathyrus > Lathyrus oleraceus. Next base: position 43,115,862 of record NC_066581.1, read on the forward strand.
ATGTATTTTCTGGAAACCAATACTGGTTGTATTTGTTTTTGTGAGGATGCCAGCAAGGTGGACTTTGGGTTTTCTTTTCGGTAATTGTCAACGTGTATTGGACTTTTGGTTGGTGGGAGGATCTGACTTCTCGGCACTCGGTAGTTGATGATGTGATAAACCCGCAATAGGATGTGGATACTCCTGATGCCCCAAGTTTGATCTCTTATTGATATGTTGGGTATTTGTCTTTGAGAAGATCTCGACTTCTCCTTCTGAGATGTCTGGTCAGCCTGTAACTGAGCATAGCGACATGATCAATGCATGATGATTATGCCTTTGACGTGCCCTCAGGATTCTTGTCAATGTATGATGTTGTACTGGTATGAAATCTCGACACTTTGGTTGTGAATTCAAGAAATCACTAATGTCTTGACGCAATCTGCTTGACTGACTTGTAGACATGAAAGGAGTTTTCCCCCTTGCAACTTGTCTTGCCCTAATCTGTAGGGTATCTGGATAGAATTCTCCTTAAAAGGAAACTTTAAGAGTGATTTTCCCATGACGTGGTCTGAGTCTGTTTTTCCCAGCTCCTGAATCTTGCAATGGTCTTCCCCTGATTAGCTTTAGAGGGACTTGCCTCAGACGGACTGAGTATTGAAGTGTTTTTTCTTCCCTGATCAACCGATGCTTGAAGTTTTATCTTATACCGACTACTTCTTAAGTAAACATGATCAAAATATGTCATGCCCCTCATTCATAGGATTATGAGATGGTCTTGATTCGTGTCATCACCGACGATCAAGTGCCTCTTGAATTGCCCCTTGTTGGAATTTCTTTGACGTCAAGTACTGCCTGACAGATAAGAATTGTTATCCAAGAAATGGTGATTTTAATGCAATAGTTATGCAAGTTTTGAAAAAAAAACAATCATTCATTTTGGAAGTGTCTTGGTAGTGTGTGGCGAGTGGACCATGTGTCCAAACGTGGTGTTGATTTTGCTAGTGTGTGAGTAATGTAGTGAGAATAGATGATTAGCAAATCTCTAAGAGTCAGTTTACTCAACCTTGTTGTAGTATGCTTTCAGAATAATCCTAACTTCAATTAGGTCTTTTGAGGGTTGTAATGTGGCTTGGTTCACGGTTATTGAAACGAAAGGATATAAGGCTCAAAGTTTATTTTAACCCACCTTTTCTTCATGATGATCTTCAATCCTACGTTCGGTTAACTCGACACACACTTACTTTCGCGAGAGTTCAGCAGTGCAATATCCCTTGAAATGACAGTCATCCTATTTTTCTCTTCATGGCTATGGGTAACCCTTTGATTTGGGTACGGATTCTTGTTGTTTTTTGTTTTTTTTTAGGATTTTCATAGCCTCTTTCGATTTTTTTTGTTTTGATCCCTAACTTTTGCATGGACCGCTTTGTTTGAAGCTTTAATGCATCGGCATTGCCCCAGTTTTTTGCCTAAGTCTCCTTTTTAGGATTTTGGACTTAGAGGGTTTTTATTTTCATTTGATTTTTTTTGAAATTGTGACTGCCAAGTCATTGGTCATTGAAGAACAACCGACATAAAATTTTGGATTTTGTATGGTTCTTTCGACACCTCGGGATGTGTGCGAAGACTGGTAGGTAGTTGATCCACGTATGGGATATCTCATCTTGTAATTCAAATATGTAGTCAGATTAACTGAACACTACCCTGCCCCAGGTTAAGTGTAAGGGTTTTGTAGATCCGAAAGAAACTCCTACTTCTAGGCTCGAAGTGGTTGACTAGGGATTAACTCCTTATCTCTCCGGTGTTTGGGGATTTGAAACAATGCTTGTACATCATTAGCAGGATTTTATCCAAAAGCATGCAATCAACAATTATGAGTATTGTGTTTTCGTCATCCTCTTTCCAACATTTGCTAACAATAGTGTAATAAAGAAGGTGAAGTGGAAAAGTATGTGTTTGTGATTTGAAAATGTGATAATATGAGTGAATATGAAAGATTGATTCAAAGCATGCATAATCATCCCATTAATAAAACCAAATACAAATAACAATGTTTAAAGCATACAGTACTTAAACAAACAAGAACAAATTACAAAAGTGCAAAATGGTAAAAATGGCATAACGATTGCCTTCATTCAAAGCAACGGGACTTCATCTCTTGATTCACTATCGAGTTGGCTTCATCAGGAACTACTCTGCTTGTTCAGGTTGGTGAGAAGCTTTATCTTTGAGCTTCACTCGACTCCGCATGCGTCGGCATGGGGTTTGTTGCAACGTTTGGCCTAACTGGTGTGAAGGTAACTGCCTTAATGTCAATCAGGTCCTGGACTTTGTGTTTGAAAGCCTTGTAATTCTCCACTGTGTACCCTGGGGCACCCATGTGATACTCGCAGTGAGCATTGGCGTCATAGCCTGGTGGATAAGGTGGAGTTGCAGGTGTTAACTCCTTCAAAACAATTGATACATCCTTTAGAAAGTAGGGAAGGATCTTGCTGTATGGTACTGGCAAAGGATCGAAATGTCTTTCGGGCCTCCTTGTCCTCTGCTGGTTAGGCTGACGTTGTTGCGGAGCACGTTGCTGTTGATTCTGATGTTGTTGCTGATAAGCTAGCTTTTGATAAGGCTGTTGATATTTTTGTTGATAGGGTTGCTGATACGGTGGTTGATATGGTGTTGGGATGACAGTCGCAACCTGATGATAAGGCATAGGAACATATGGATGTGTCCTATATCCTCCTCCTCCCATTATGGCATTGGTCTACCCTTCTGGCTTCTTTGGGAGATTAGGATATGGTTTCTTCATCCCACCTGAAGCATTAGCGACGCAAGGTAACTTTCCTTTCCTGATCTGACTTTCAATTCGTTCTCCCACAGAGACAACCTCAGCAAAAGTCGGGAAGCTGGAGCCCACCATCTTTTCCATGTATTGGGTATGCAGAGTTCCCATAAACATATCAATTAGCTCCTTGTCAAGGAGAGGAGGTTGGACACGAGCTGCCAACTCTCTCCACCGCTGGGCGTATTCCTTGAATGATTCATTATTGCGTTGAGTCATGTCTTGCAGCTGTGTGCGATTGGGTGTTAGACCAGTATTGTACTGATAATGCCTAAGGAAGGCTTCAGCAAGGTCTCTCCATGATTGGACCTGTCCTCTTTCTAATTGCATATACCACTCCAAGGATGCCCCGCTGAGGCTATCTTGGAAGTAATGAATCAGGAGTTGATCATTACTGATGTGGGCAGCCATCTTGCGACAATACGCTCTGAGGTGAGTTCTCGGGCAGCTGATTCCTTTGTATTTGTCAAAGTCCGAGACTTTGAACTTTTGGGCAATCACGAGGCCTGGCACCAAGCACATGTCGACAGCGTCTAAACTGGGAGTAGTGTGAACCTCTAAAGACTTGAATTTCTCTTCTAAAGCATGGAATCTTTCAACAGCTGGGTCTAGGAGACCTCGAACAGCAGGTTTGGTGGATTGTGGCGTGAAGAAAGCGTCGTACGGATCTTCATCACCCATCATGGATCCATGTCGAGCAGATGTAGCAGAATGCTCATGAGGTTTCACATTGTCCATCGGGATCGGAATAGGGATCGGTCCTCCTCTAGGCTGGGTAGGATTACCATTAAGGTTAGTCTCTCCGAGGATGGTAAGTGATGGTGATCCAAACTGAGCAGCAACTCTTCTGGCTTCGGCGCTAGTCTCAGCATCCTTCTCCTTCTGGGCTAAGAGCAACAAAGTCTCAAGCAAATGATCCATCTTTGCCTGTATGGAGTCAATTTCTGTCCGCATCGAAACTTGGTTGGCTTCAAGCTGTTCGAGTGCCATCTTGTAGTTGCGGCATGTCTCGCACCGGTGTCGAGTAGTTAGCGTTTACTGGACAAATGGTAGAATATGGTGTAAGCTTTTGTTTCTGGAAGATGGTATGCAATGCATGCTGGTGATATGCAAATGCATGAGTTTTGTCATGTTTTTTTCGAAGGGATACAAATACTCAAGATCAATCACACATCGTGTACATCAGGATAACATAAGGAAGTATAGGTATCTCTGATTACTGAAACTCCCAAGGGTAGGCTCTAAAGTTAATAGGTTCCCAGAGTTATCGATTCTCTTTGAGAGTGTCACTGCCGTGACGAAGACTCGTTGGACAGTAATACCCCTAAGATAATCTCATCTTAGGCGAGGTCTTGGTATTGTCCCAACAAGGAAGACTCCATGGGGATTCTGCTATGCGACTCTCGAGTCCAAGGTTCTAACAAGGTTCTCAGAGTCATAGGTCGAGGTTGGAAATATTACTGTAAGGTAATAATACGTCCAAGGGATCTCATCTGATTAGGATTTTCGTATTAACCCAACAAGTATGAAACTTCGTGGGTTAATACTACATAACCGCCGGACATATAGTCAAAAGGTACCTAGAGTCATTGATCCAACTTGAAACACCATCGCCGTGACGAAGGCTCGTCGGACAATAGTATCTCAAGAGAATCTCCTCTAGGCGGGGTCTTTGTATCTTCCCAACAAGGAAGACTCCTTGTGGGTGTCCACTATGCAACCACCAACTTAATCTTAGAGTTTTTCTCAGACTCGGGTAGAGAGCCTACCTCACAAAGCACCAACAATCAGAGAACCCAAAATAAGACATAGTCAATAAATCACAAAACAATAATTACAACAAAATAATAATAACAGAATAAAAAATCAAACAAACAATGTTAAAACCTAATACAGAAATTAAACTTTGCTAGGCTTCACTCTCTCTTGCTTGGAGCTACGTCTCCAGCAGAGTCGTCAGCTGTCGCACCTCGAAAAAATGCGATCCCTCGCGATGGACGCGGAAAAATATTGTCCGAACAGAGTTGCCACCGAACTTTATTCATTCCAATGAAGGAATAGGAAAATATCGATAAAACCTTTGAAATGGAATAATGGCCGTCGCAACCATATTCGGGTTCGGGAGTGGATTACGCAAGGGGAAGGTATTAGCACCCCTCACATCCGTTGTACTCAACGGGAACCTTTTAGTTCAATTCTGCGATTTGAGTGTTAATTTATGTTTGTTTGTTTTTATTCGAATAATTAAAGTTGGTAATAGATATGGATGAAGACCTCAAGAGGGAAAAGGGAGGTTTTTTATTAGTGTGCTCGCGAAGATATAGCAATCTCCTGCCTACGTATCCTTATGGTGCAATAAGGAAATCAGAGCATTCGTAGTTCGGGCTACTACGAATATTTGGTGTGTTTTGGTTTTGATGAACGACTGTGTAGGTTGGCGTTCTAAAGGCTAAACTTTGGCTTGTCTACTCTCGGTGGAGGCTCTATCACTAGTTTGTTACGCGCATTAGAAAGGACTGACAGTGTTCTTTTTGAAAGAAGGGTTTTGGTCACGGGAGGGGTGACAAGTTGAATTGATGTGTTTGATGTTTTGTTTGATTGGTTTCGATCACACGAGGGTGAGAAAAGATAGGTTTGATGTGTTGAGATATTTTTGGTTGGATGACGATTACTCGGATAGTTGAGTAAGACAACTCGTATCCTGATAGTCGGGAGAGGGAATAGAAGACTCTAAATCACTTTCTTTATCATCCTTAATTGTAAAAGGATTTGATTGAGGATTAAGGTGTTTTGAATGGATGACGAATACTCGGATAGTCGAGCAACTCGTACCCTAATAATCGGGAAAGGGAATAGAAGACTCTAGACCGCTTTCTGTTTCATCTAAGTGATTATGAAAATAGGTTTGTGTATGTGTAATACCCCAAAATTTACCCTTCATTTTTCCTGGAAGCATACGCTTTACACCTCATGCATGCATTCATTTTTTAGGTCATTTAGCATTTGCATTTCATCATGGCAATCGGAATCGAATCCAAGAAGCTTGAACATCATCCAAGACACTTTGTGGGTCCTATCTGGGTGATTAGTCAACACAAGGGAATGGCTTGAGATACTTCCAACAGGGGTCTATTCGTCAGTCAAAACGTTAATCTTGAAGGAGCAAAGGTTTGTTCATGAGTTGTCATGCTCGCTAGGCGAAGCCCACGTGTTTTGAAAAAAAAAACGAAAAAAAAAATGAAAAAAAAACGAAAAAAAAATAACAATAATAATAATTAAAAAAAAAATCTTGGACTTGGACCTCTCTCATTTGAGCCCACAGGTCCACAAAAATCAGGTTATAAATTCAGAGTTTCGGTGAAACAAAAGGCATTCTATTCCTATTACCCTGTCTGGGAAAAAGATAGTGAGAGAAGAACTCTGGGAAAAAGATAGTGAGAGAAGAGCTAACAGAGTTCAGAGCAGCCTCCAAACCCTGAAGGGAACTCAACTGCACAGAATCACCTCTGCCTCACATAAACCCAAAAGATTGTTTTGTAAACCTCACGGGTGCAACTCAATTTCAATCAAGCTCTCCAATCAGGTTTGCCTTATTCTCATTATTTTACGCCTTCAATTTGAATGTTCTAAATGTGTGATGTATTATGTTTGAATTTGGAAGTGTGGATATCGTTAGGTTTCGCACATGCATGAATGGGTGAAACCTATGCCTTGAATGCTTAATCGTTTAATTTCTGAAGTGTATGCCACAAGGTTTGAGGTTTCTGAAACCATACTGTTATCCATGAAAAAAATGCTTATCTTGTTTCACTAACCCTGTTGTTGAGTTTTTGTGACGGCTCACATGACTTTTGCAGGGATAGCTCGTTGGATATTCCACTTTGCTTGTGGGATACCATTTGGGAGATTTATTCTGATTGCCTTGTTGGCACATTTACTTTATACATGTTTGTTTTGTATGTGTTCGTATCCCCGCAGGTAGCGCGGTTCCTTCGTCAAGGACTGCCTTTTTGCATGAGCATCCCAAACCCTAACCCTTCATTGATTTTTCTTCTCCTAAACACACGTTTACTCCTTCTACTACAGGCGAGTAAGTCTCCAAAGGTTGAGCATCCGGTAGATTGCGTAGTAACGTCGTTCGTCCAAAACCCAATCCATAACCCCGTAGTTAGCCGAACTACGGCTTGCTCTGATTCTCATTCCAGATGAGATACGTAGGCATAAGACGCGGTGTCTTAGCGAGCACACATCCCCCCAACCCATAGGTCAGCCGAGCTACGAAGACTCTGATTCTCATATTCAGATGAGATACGTATGCAGTGGATGCGACATCCGTGCGAGTCATTTTCTTTTGACCTCTTTTTTTAGTAAATAACACATTAGATAAACCCAAACCCTTTAGACAAAAACTACAAAAGTGGATCCCGTAGAGTACTACGGATGCGTAGGGGTGCTAATACCTTCCCTTCGCATAACCGACTCCCGAACCCAAGATTTGGTTGCGAGACCTTGTCTTTTCCTTTCCTCTTTTCAGGTTTACTTCGAGCGTTTCCTTTCCCTCCTTTGGGATAAATAACGCACGGTGGTGACTCTTCTGTCATTTTCTTTCGCCGGTTGTTTTTTCGCACACTGTATTTTTCAGGTTGCGACAGTATGGTTGATGTATTTTAGGATAAACGACAAGTACTCGAATGGCTGAGTAAGACAATTCATATCCAATCATTTAAGAAGAGGAATTGAAAACTCAAGACCATCTCCCTTTTCGTACACTTTTTTTATGAAATTGATTTGATTAAGTTATAAGTTTGTGAGAAAATGACAATTGTTCGAATGACCGAGTAAGAAAACTCGTATTCAAACAGTTGAGGAGAGAAGTTGAAGACTCAAAATCATCTCCTTTTTCATTTAGCTTATTATGAAAGTGTTTTGATTTAATCGGGGTTTGGAAGTTTGTAGAGGAACGACAATTATTTGACTAACCAAGTAAGAGAACTTGTATTCAAATAATCGAGGAGAAAAATTAAAAACTCAAAGTCATCTCCCATTTCATTTCTTATTACAAAAATGAATTGATTTAATTGTGTTTAGGTGGATAGAAGTGATGACTATTTGACTAACCAAGTAAGGAAACTCGTATTTAAATAATCGAGGAGAGGAGTTGAAAACTCAAAGCCATCCCCCTTTTCATTTCCTAAATGGTATTTGATTGGTGATTGGGTATTTTAATTTAATTTTAATACAAATACTCGTCATTGGATCGAGGTTTTAAAATTTGTGTTTTTGTGAATAAATTGGATTTTATTTAGTGAATCGATCATCTAATCGATCAATTTGCAACGACTAGGTCTCATTGTAAGAAAGCCCAAGAGTAAGTTATGTGAGGTTGATGGCGATGCTAAAAGCAATCGGCTTACAATGGGTTTGTTTTGAAAGTAGGCTTCATGTTAAATCAAGGATCGTGTGATTTGTGTTTTTTTTTTAAATTGGTTTAGATTGACGATGAAATCGAATGAAATTGAATTTCGTTTGAAATGAAATAGTTTTGGTCTTGAAATAACGTGAAATTGTGATAACAAAATTAATTGATTAAAATTCAGTTAATCTATCTAATCAAGGTAATTAAAAGTACTTATCTGAATCATTAGATTAAATATTGACATAATCCAAGGATTAGGTTAATTAAAATTAATTAACGAAATTATCTGATTTAATTAGAATCTTAATTAATCAATTTAGTAGGTGACAATATTGAACCCAAAATAATCAAATTTGAATCGGGAATCATGTGCTCATAAACCGGTTTGTACATAGCGACAATGAAATTGGAATGTCGTATGTGAGATCGAAACGCGGTGAAATATTCCATTAATTTATTGAAACTTGGCGGCATAACGACATGCATTGCCGAATCCATATATTTAATCCTAATTTTATCACAATGAAAATCAAATAAAAAAACCCGATATCCTATTTACTTCTTTACGACCATCACCTTATTACGTTAATATCACGATATCCAAATCCAAATCAAGCACATTGTAATAGAATAGGAATCCTCATACACCACAATGTTTGACCATTAATTAAGAATATAATTACATCCCTATAATTTAAATCAAAATATATTTTCAGTAGTATTTGTATCAACTATAGCAAATGTCAATAACAATTAACTAGATAGCTAGAAATGTGGAAAATATATGAAAAATAAAATTCCATCCCTAAACTGGAACATGCACAACACGTTCGAGCCAACAAAATTTATTGTAGCGAAAATCTTACGACACAGATATTAACTAAAACAAATTATTTTCATGACAAGCTTCATTATTTAAGAATTCCACTATGCCTCAGAATCCATGCTACTTAATCAAAATCCAAAGATCCATGTATTATACAGAATTAGAATATTATAATAGGAAAATGAAAGTAAGGATTGTGGATCAAATATCAGTAGGAAAAAAAAACAAGCTAAAACCCCAGTAGTATTTTCCTACGTTCACCCAATGTACCTCTCACACAAATAACTATACTTTTCATTGTCATTGAAACCAATCATATAACAGTCCAAACATGGCCAAATGTTTCACCAGAACAAGATAAAATCCAACATGATATCCCTACTGATACAAATTAAATTAGCTAAACCAACAAAATGTACAACTGATATGGTAGAATAGCGGAAATATGATAGGTTTTCAGTATCGAAAGTTTACCGGCGTCGGCCTGGGGTGCCGAACTTGCTGAACTCAAACAGGACAACACAACCAGAATCAATAGCGTGAATACTCGAATTGATGTAGCACCGGGTAAACAGAGTTACCAAACTCGCCTCGAGTACTTATCATGGGTTGTTGCAGTTTAGATGGTGAACGGCGGAGGAAGCGTTGAAGGATGAAGATGGGTGTCACGGCGTTTGGACGGTGGCGATGATTGAAATAGGTCGCCGGTGAAGGTGCGGATGGTGAATCGCGGAAGGAGGGGGAGACGACGGCTGTCTTGTTGAAGGCGTTGAGTTGTTGTGGACGGTGAATCGATGGTGAGTTTGTTGCCAGATAAATGGATCGCGGCAGAAAACAAAGGGTGGTTGTGCGGTTGAGGCGTCGCGATGTGAACGGCGACTCTCGCCGGTGTCGCCTTGGTTGAAGGATGGTGTGGTGGCGATGAGTTGAACTGTTTAACGGTGGTGTGAGTAAGGTTGGAGTTGCAGAGGAAGACGTGAGGTGGAGAGATATAGAGGCGGAGACGGTGGAGGTTCGCGGTGGAAAGGTCGTAGAGGGTGGATGAAGGGGTGAATGTGGAAGGAGAAGATGAAAAAGTTTTTGTTAATTTTTCTTTTCTTTCTTTTTTCTTTTCAGCGAGCCAATGGTGAGAGAAGAGAGAGGAGTGATTTTGTGGGGATGCTCAATTATTGAGAGAGTGAAGTCCATTTAATTCTCTTTTTTTTTCTTTTTGTCGCATGTGGAGGAGGCGTGTGAGAGGAGAGATTATTCTGAGAGAGAGAGAGAGAGAGAGAGAGAGAGAGAGAGAGACGTGATTTGTTGTGAGTGTGAGAGGAAACGTGAGTGGTGATTTTTTTATGCAGAGAGATGAGACCCCTTTTTTTTAGTGGATAGAGAAAGAGATTCTTTTAATGAGAGTATTGAGTGGAGAGAGGATCAGGGAAATATGAGAGGTGGCATGTAGAGAGAAGAGAAATCTGGCAGTGAGATGTGAGGGCAAACGTGTAGTGGAGAGTGATGAGAGAGACATGAGCTGTCAAAAAAATATCTTTTTAAGATTTTCAATGCTTGGCTATTTAAAAAAGGATTCAATGTCGAAAATATATTTTATTTGTTAACCATTATTACTACCTATTATTAAAGAAAAATATTTATTAAAAATTCCTAAATAATAACTTTATTTAAGTAATAATAATAATAATAAAACAATCTCTAATTTGGATACTAGAACAAAGAAATAAAAGGACCGATTATAAATACAAGTCGGATGAAAATTTGCTCGAAAAATTAAATCAGACACACTAAAATGATCAACACAAAATATACTTATTGAAAAAATACAGCGTTTCCTCAAATTTTGAAATAAATTTGCACCGGTTAAAAGGTTCAGGCGGGTCAAAACGCAACTGAAACAGGCGCTGAAAAATACAACGAGCACACCAGATTAAACTACATGAACCGTAGATTAATAATACTGGCGTCTGTAATTTTAATTCTGAAACTTTTCACCCGCTGATTTTACATGTTCTTGAGAAATGATTTAACCAATTTGTCTGTATTTTCAATAAATTTATTCTGATTGATATTTTAGGTTTTATTCATGATGAAATGCATGTCATGTTGTGCGTATGATGCAAATTAAAAATGAAATCAAATTTACGAAAATATAAATATGGCCGGACAAAATTGGGGTATGACAATAGACAAAGTGCTGATACACTTTAATATGCATGATTCCAAGAAAGGATTCATACTTATGCAACATGGCCTGTGTCTATCAAAAACACAATCCCCTTCAAATAAGGAAGAAAGGGATCGCATGAATAAGATTCCATATGCATTTGCAATAGGATCTATCATGTATGCCAAGTTACGTACTCGACCAGATGTCTCGTATGCTTTAAGTGCAACGAGTAGGTACCAATCTGATCCCGGTGATGCTCATTGGGTAGCTGTCAAGAATATCCTTAAGTATTTGAGAAGGACTAAGGACTCGTTCTTGATATATGGAGGTCAGGAAGAGCTTGATGTAATTGGATACACCTATGCTAGCTTCCAGACAGATAACGATGACTTTAAATCGCAATCTGGTTATGTGTTTTGCTTAAACGGTGGCACTGTGAGCTGGAAAAGTTCAAAGCAAGATACAGTTGCTGATTCTACAGCTGAGGTCGAGTATATTGCTACCTCAAGTGCAGCAAAGGAAGTTGTTTGGATCAAAAAGTTCATTAGTGAACTTGGCATAGTTCCTAGCATTGTGGATCCCATTGGTCTCTATTGTGATAACAATGGTGCTATCGCACAAGCTAAGGAGCCTAGATCTCACCAACGATCCAAACACATACTTAGGCGTTATCACCTCATTAGAGAGATAATAGATAAAGGAGATGTGAAAATATGCAGAGTACCTACACTTGACAATATTGTCGACCCATTGACAAAGCCTCTTGCGCAGCAGAAGCATGATGGCCATACTAGATCTATGGGCATTAGGGGTATGCCTGATTGGCTCTAGTGCTAGTGGGAAATTATTGGTGTAATCCCTAGTGGCCAATACTTTTGATACTTGTATCGAATTATTTATTAATAATAAAAGGCTTTTTCTTTATTATGTTTGTTTAATAAAGTCCCTAGAATAGCTAGTCCATTTAATGTATCAAGTAGTGTGGCTTAATCATGAGATCACATTAAACATAAGGACATTATTCTTAAAGTATTTGTAGTCGATCTTTATTGTGAAGTGGGATAACATTAAAGCATTAAGACTATTATGTATATAGACGGATAATCACATCTCATGGATCATGGATAAGGAGTTATCAAGTCTAAAACATAGGTATGAATATTAAGAGTAATATTTATACTGGATTGACCCGCTATGAGAATACTATATAGAATGTTATGCAAAGTGTCATAAGTTATTCTCATGGTGATAATGGTGTATACCACCCTGTCGCATCCGCGAAAAAACAACCGGCGGGCTAAAACAAAAAAACAAACAGAGCCGCCACTACGCGTTATTTATCCCAAGATAGGGAAAGGAAACGCTCAGAGAAACCTGGAAAAAGCATGGTCTCGCGACCAAAGAGAAAGGGTAAGGGTGTCGGTTACGCAAGGGGAAGGTATTAGCACCCCTCACGTCCGTCGTACTCGACGGGATCCACGCTCTAAGAAAAGAAAAGGTTGCTAAAACACCACACACGCACACGCACCGAAGACAACACAGATGGGGTTAAGAGAAAGAGAGCTCGATAGGACGTCGCATCCTATGCCTACGTATCTCGTCTGGAACGAGAATCAGAGCTGCCGTAGTTCGGCTCACGCACGCCAAACAAACACACAAACACACAGGCAAACATGGAGCCTGAATGCCAATCACTGGACTTACATCAGCATCCGAACCAAAACACACACAAAAGGGCAAACGTGGAGCCCGACCGCCAATCTCTGGACTTACATCGGCATCCGAACCAAAACACACGCACACTGGAACCCGAATGCTACTCGATGGACTTACATCAGCTTCCAAGCACACAACAACCAACAAGTTAATAGGGAGTCGGGAACTCGAGCCTATAACTGTCAAGCATACACACAAAAAGAAAAAAAAGTGCCCGGAGAGACCTCGCACGGTCTCCTGCCTACATACCTCGTCTGGAACGAGGATCAGGGCGATGTAGTTCCCCTGAAAGGGAAAGAAATTCTAGCCAGAAACCAAGGGAAGACACACTACCAGGGAGCTGTACTCGAGCCTAGTGTTATCATGCATCATTGCCCTATATTAAGGTCTCTATCTACTTGCACAACAGCAAGCTAATCCTATCCAGGAACGAAGCAAGCATACAAGCATTAATCAAAATAAAACAAACATTTCAAGTAAGTATTCACGTAGCACACACTATATCCAGTCAAGTGGGCTCAAACAATGGGTTTGACTGCCTAGGCAAGTCATCTGTACAAGGTAGTATTAGCTCTTAACCTTGCCATTGAGAGGCTAAGGTGAAGCTGATGAAAGGTGAGTGAAGATTAGACTTCACAGCTCTTATCCCTGTCCAGGGAGAGCTTCAGACAAAGGAGCGTGGGTCCAGAATGGAGAGACCCTTCTACGCTCAAAGACTCTGACTCGATTGTGCAACAGCACAAGATCTTGGGTTTGTGTCCCAATGCATCAACACAGTGGTGTGAGCAGGGGGACGACTCAACAGAATAGCGGGGGATAGATTGCATATCCCTTGGGTTCCGCCAATTGCCTCATAGAGGTCTTTACCTGCTTGGCACAAAAGTAAACAATCACAGACATCGCCTCTTAAGGAGGACTTCAGACAGTTGCCTGGCCAAGTAACAGGCCAGGTCTTCCAGACTACATGAAGTAAAGGGAGTCTACCTCAACTGGTTTAAAAAACCAAGCAGCAGCAAGCAAGTTCTTAAAGAACTGTAAGCGACTAAATGTACCTGAAATCAATCAAGTATCATCAGTACTCAGACAAACCAACAATAAACAGCAAAAGTCAATCTATACAGACAACACAAGTTAATGCACATAAGTGCAAGCCATGAGCTCAAGCTCAAGCATCAAACCTACAACACAAAGCCAATGTTAGTTCACAACATCAAACAATCTCAATTTACAACTTGCACTTTTTCCCTTAAGCCTTTTGCATTTCAACCTGAAAATCCACACCAAATGTGAGAAACTAGACCACTAGGCCAAGCCTAGGGTCCAAAAGGGATAAAAATTCTAAACAGCAAGTGCAATTCAACCAAAATCACATTCAAACAAATTAAAAGCAAATGCAATTGGTCCCATGCTCATATCCTTCACCATTATCATTTTATGCACAATTTAACATCAAACATGCAATTTGCAACATCAAAAGACCAAACAGAACTATCTCACTCAAAAGCATACCAAAACAATTCAATTAATTCCACAAAAATTCACACCTAAACAGGACACATTCAATGTATAGCATGTCAATTTTCAGCTCAATTGGACAGAAGGAAGTAGGTCAATGAAAATCAAGAAGTCCAGACACATTTATACAAGCCAATTCAAGGCATCAACACAAGCATCAAATTCCATAAATCATAAAATAGTGACAACAATTAAGAAATGAATGGGATCAAAACCATGATGTCCTACAATGTGTCTAGAATGCTCATGTCAAATTTCATCTTCATCCAATACAATATGAGAATTTCACAAACCAAATGCCAACATGTGTCACACAATGTCACAAAATGAGCATACAGAGAAGAAAATTATCAATCAATTAGAAAACTCCATCAAAAATTCCAGCCAAATTCACATGTAATCTTGACATATCAATGATCATCCACACAAAATTTCAGCTCAAATCAACATTCCTAAGCCAGGAAAATAAAATCAGAAAGTTGACCTAGCTTGGTGTGACACAAATTGTCACACCTCTATTCAAAAAATCATATCTCCATCACCAAGTATCCAAAAATCACAAACTCTACATGAAAATCACCATCAACATGTCCAGAACAAGCACAAAAAATTTCATTCATTTCTTTGGAAGTATGAGCATTTCATGAAGGTTTTGGAAAAACATACAAAAATGTGACACATTCAACAAACCCTAGGTCAATTATTTTTCTACACATGCAAAAAATCCACAAAAATAACCATTAAATTCTACACATCATCATGAAAATGGTGCAAAAATTTTCACAAAATTTGGATGTGTTTTGACTGAGATATGAATTTATAAAGATCATGTAACAAAATGAAATAACCAAAAGAAAAAGAAATGAAATAATTATTAATAATTAAATCCAGTGGCATTTTTGCAATTTTGAGGTCCAGGCGCAAAACGAAGCTGTTTGGCTAAGTGAAAAAGGCGCTTCCTGATTGGTAGTTGAGCGCGGCAAACAGCTAATTCAAATGGCAAATGCATTTCATGGATCAAACACGCTACTGTTCATGTTCTTGAGCAAACAATTCCAGAAAATTGCAGAAAATGAAGAACAATGAAACTCAACCAAAATCAACAAAATTATAATCAATAGAACCGTCTCTCAACCTAGATCACAAATATGCTAACGATTTCTCTCAACTCTCACTGTAGCGACGGGATCGAGCAGAAATAGAAACGAGCACAAAACTTCAAATCGATATAACTCATTCAATAGTTAATCATTTCAAAAACCACGCACATCATGTTAATCTACATTAAACGCACTACAATAAGCATATGATAATTTAAGAAATGGTGAACTTCGAATTTATGCACCTTGAATGAAGCAGCTGTTAAATTCGATGTTTCTTCGAGCCAAAACCAAAAACAGATGAAGAAGAAGGTTGAGGAAGCTGATTGGAAGAAGATCCTTGGCTCGAGGTTGCTTAAATTGCAAGAATTCTCAAATCACCATAGATGAGTTCATGATGAACAGTCGCGGTTTTGAAGCTTTTGGCAATGATTCCTCAAAACAGATGGAGATCTTGACTTGTAGAACACGAACCAAAAAGAATCAAGCAATTTGATTGAGATTTGATGAAGTTTGGATCAAAATCGTTTGATGAAGATTTTGGAGAGTTTTTGTGAATTTGGAGGGAAAGTTAGTTAGGATCTTGAGAATTGTGATTATGATTTGCAATTCAGTTATGATTAATAATATATACTCCATCCTTAATCACTCTCTTAATCCAAATTTAGCAAAAATGAGTTTAATTAGTGTAATGTGATTTAATGTGAAAGTTCCAAAATGGCCTTGCCAAATATTGCCATATGACAGCTCATGACAGCTCAAACAAGTTTCAATTTGCATTTGGAGTGTGTTGCAAAAATCCTCATCTCAAAATTCCATGTATTTCTCAACTTGGACCATTTTGCCCTTGGATTTTAATTGATGCACTTGAAAATTGACCTTTTGCATTGACCATTTTTTATGAATTTTGATTATGCACCATGAAAGTAAATGTGAAATGGGGTTTGCTCATAAGAAGATCATCCATTTTGGACATTCCATGTGGAAGTTATGCCACTTTGATTATAGGTATTTTTTGGAAAATGAATGGACCATAACTTGCCAACCATACATGAGAATTTCAAGTTCTTGGACTTTTTGGAAAGGTAAGACCAAGATCTACAACTTTCATGTTGAACAAATTTTCATTTGAAGCTTTTTTGGACATGTAATTTTGTGGTGAAAAACTTTCCATTTTTGGAAACTTCCATTACAAGTCACTTTCTATTTTTGGCAATTTTTGTCCTGACTTTATTTTCTTCATTCTTGAGCTTTGACATGTCAAATAACACTTATTTCAACATGAATGAAGTGTATCCAACTCTCTCCCACCTCCAAATCCATAAAATCAAGCACAGTTGACCACAGTTGACTTTTTCAACTGATAGATGAATTTGGCAATGCACTGATCAATCTGAGCCCCAATCTTCTAATGAAATGGCTCAAGGATGAAACCCTAGCCTCAATAAGCTCAATACAATCATGAAATGATCCCCATATCCATCATAGACCCCATCTCCTTGCTATGCCCTGATTGGCCCAATGCAACTGATTAGGGTTGACCAGTGGTCAAAACCCTAATCTCAAGGTATCTGATCAATCTTCTGAATCTCTTGGATGATATCAAGACCATGATAATGATGATGTACCATTTCAACCAAGATGAAGCTCAATCTCCTTGAGAAATCAAAAACCCTAATTCACAGCCCAATCCTCAGATGGCTAATGATCAGTCAATAAAACCCTAGGCTTGCATCTCCACCTCTTATCTTCTGACCAAGACTTAGGAGGATGATTGGCACAATGTAACCACATGATATGCAATATGCAATGCCTAATGACCTAAAAATGATGTCTAATATGTTAAGCTAGTCCCAAGAGAAGAGGGCAAATTTTGAGGTGTTACAGCTGCCCCTATTCAATCCACTGTGAACCTGTCGATATGAATAGCCTCGGCTTTCAGATGATCAGGATGAAGAGTGACTGAATACCAAGAACAGACGAACAATTTGCACTCTGATGGGAAAACAATTAACAATGCCTGTCAGAATCGGCGAAGAAACACTCTCTGAACAAAAATCCGTCTGGTACGGAGAAAGTCGGTCTGAATACCGAAAAGCGTCGACCTGGATTACCAAAATAAATGGTAACGCAGGGATAACCATGGCCTGAACACCACACATCCGCTGGGGATTATATTTCTTTTTGATTTTCTTGAACCCCGAAAAATTTTCTTCTTTTTTTATTTTCTTGAACCCCGAAATTTTTTTTTGCGCAAATGATCCCGGATCACTGCATTTGAACCTCGTTCTCCTGTTTGCCAAAATAATGAACCCCATTCTCCAGTTTGAACCCCAGTCACCTGACGATTACTTGCGATCGCCATTGTGAACCCCATCTCCAGAAAATGTCGCAACATTTCCCTTTCTCCATTTGGACCCCGCTCTCCAGAAAATGCCTCAACATTTCCCTTTCTCCGTTTGAACCCCAATCTCCAGAAAATGTCGCAACATCTCCCTTTCTCCGTTTGAACCTCGTTCTCCCATCTCTCGTGATAATTCCGCTGGCAATGACGGAAATAACACCAAACCACTCTGAGGGCGACATATCAGAGGGTACACCTTCACAAAAGGAAGGTAACATGTGCATCTCTTCATCCGAAGACACCCATAACGACTTCCATTGGCCTCAGCCAAAGTCTAAGGTGACACATGAACAGAAGATAATCCTGAGGACCTTATCCTGGATGTAATCTTCAACTCCAATCTCCATATGAACCCCAGAAAATGCCTCTACATTTCCTTTTCTCCATTTGAACCCCGATCTCCAGAAAATGTCTCAACATTTCCCTTTCTCCATTTGAACCCCGCTCTCCAGAAAATGTCTCAACATTTCCTTTTCTCCAATTGAACCCCGATAGTCGCGCTGATCGCGTAACGTCTTTCGATTTCACTCCCATCTCCGTTCGACGGAATAAGCTTCATCCAGTATCGCACTACTGGGGAATATCGCTGACCTGACATCATAATGCTAAACTCCTTAGAGTAACACCTTCACCATCCGGCGAAACCAAAACCTCAAGCGGTAACCACGGCTTGAACTGTGCTGATCACATAACATTTCCCATCTCTGCTTGACGGAAAAGTCTCCTCCAGTATCGCACTACTGGAGAACAATGCTGATTAGAAATCCTGATGCTAGACTCCTCGGAGTAACATCTTCGCCTTTGAACAAACCACCTCTCAAACAGTAACCACGGTTTGAGACTAGCTCTATGCTTGCAATATGATGCATGATTGATTTTTTCTGCGTAATGCTCCATAATCATGGAAATGCTACGCAATTTATTATTTTTCTATGCAACATGCTATGCTATTTTTCATGATGAATGTATAAAAAGTGTCCCCCTCAAGGGATTCTGCTGGGGAGCACGAGACACTCCGTTGAGGAACTCGCCAACACTCCGATTCCACCCTGCTAGGGAATAGCACTGATGCTGGGAAAAGGCATCCCTTGCTGGGGAAGAACCTCCTTTGCACCCAATCCGCTCGGGAAACTGCTGGGGGATAAGAACCACCAATACCCTGTGGGGATACCACAGTCTTTGACTTGCTGAGGATATCAATCCCGAACCTGCTTTGGGGAAACCTCACAGATACCTGACGACTTCACTGGGGAAATGCTCACAGATACTCTGCTGGGAAACAGCCACCTTCAGGCCTGGCGACTGGGGAAACATCGATCTGACACCTGTTGGAGATAACCATCCAGACCCTGCTAGGGGAAACAAATACTACTCCGCTGGGGACAACCCATGCAATCCATACGTAGGATACACTCAGCTGGGGATGCAGATATCCGTCTGCTACGGAAACTCGTCCAATCCACTGGTGGGATGAACACTGCTGGAGATATATTTCATTGAAACCCGCTCCACTCGGGGAATAGCAACCTTCAGGCCTGGCTGCTGAGGAAACACCGTTTTAAACCCGCCGGGGATAACCATCCTGACTCAGCTAGGGGATCCACAGACCTTGGATCTGCTGGGGAGTTAGCCCTCACAACTCTGCTTGGGGATATAGCTGGGGAAATGAGAAAAGTTGGTACAGAACACCCGTCGACTCATCGAACCACGGTATCCGCCTCCCAATCTCGTATCAGCTTTCCACTTTTGAGAACTCCCAGACTCGTCTGGACCTTTTCTGCTCCATCATCTTGTATTCACAATCGCTCCGCGCTCGACGGAGATCGAACTCCTGGGATTTATACAGAAATTTCAATTTTCCGACTTTGAAGAGTCTTCTTGATTAATTTCAAGGGTCGTCGGACGTCTCTACGTCTCTGCACTGTTCTCCCACTTGCCTGTTGTAGCACCTCAAATTTGCAGCTATCATTGTGCATACCATCTCATATTAGGTCATAGCATATCATGATACATTGCATAGCATTTGCATTGTCCCCAGTTGCCTCAAGAGCAAGCAAGCAAGAATTAGGTCAAACTGATCAAGAGATCAGTCAACCAATCAAGCAAAGTGTGTTTCTCAAGAAGCCAAGGCCCCAGGGTTTGTCCAACAAGTTCACATGACTTGGAGGTCCATTTGAAGTGTTTAAGTCAAGGGTTGAAGGCTCAGAGGTCATCAGTTCATGCACAGACAGTCAAAAACCCTAGAAAGTCAACAGTCAGTCAAAGCAGTGGATGGTGGCCATTCTTGTGGAATTTGGGCACCATGATCAATAATCAAGAGTTCATATATCTTGGGACATCATTTGAAGTCAAGGTCTCAAGGGATTAGGGTTTGGAATTCATCAGAAGTGCACAGACAGTCCAAAACCCTAGAAAAGTCAAAGTTGGTCAACTGTGGTTGATTTTATGGTTTTGATGGATGGAAATGGTTTGAAGGAGCTTATTCATGTCCTAATAGGCCTCATATATCATAGCAATCAACATCATGGAAGAATTTGA
Source organism: Lathyrus oleraceus (assembly GCF_024323335.1). NCBI lineage: Eukaryota > Viridiplantae > Streptophyta > Magnoliopsida > Fabales > Fabaceae > Lathyrus > Lathyrus oleraceus. Next base: position 43,136,356 of record NC_066581.1, read on the forward strand.
AGCCAATCAGAAAATTTCCAAAAATAGAAACTGGACCTGTAATTTTAACTGCCAAAAATGGAAACTTCTTGATCCTCAACTTGCATCATGATACAAGCTCCAAATGAATTTTTGCCCAACATGAAAGTTGAAGATCTTGTTCTCCCATTTTCAAAAAGTCCAAGAACATCAAAATCCCATGTATGGTTGTCAAGATATGATCAATTCAATTTCAAAAATTTGTGAACTTCAAAGGGCCATATCTCTCAAACCATAAGACCAAATTTGGTGGGGTTTTTTCCTACAAACCACATTTTTCCTCCTCTTTCCAAAAATGTAAACATCATGTACCAAAACCTTGCCAATCAAAATGGCATTTTTTGACCTTTTTCATTTAAAAATCAAGTTTGACCAACCTTTGACTTTTTGATTTAAACATCTTTGACACATTTGGCCAATTGGGATTCCTTCTAAATGTCATTTGCAACATGTACCAAGCCAAAATTCAAGTTGCTTCTTGTCACACCATCTCCATATTTGCCTTTGTTGTCAAGCTAGAAAATAGTGCATTTTCACTTCATTTCACTTAAACAAGATAACCATTCCATGGGCAGACCTAAAACAGCAGAAATATAGGTCCTTGGCAGCCTTTCCAAGCCCAGTTCGTGTACAAAACATACACCTCCATATTCATTTGGTTCACATTTAGCAATTTGCAAATGGTGCTCATTAAGCAAAACAAAGGTTGGCAATTCATTAAGCAATGTGAAACAGCAATTACTTTGGTCATGAGCAGCCTGTTTGAGGCCCAAATCGTGCACAACTTACACCCTCCATTTCCTTATGACCAACATTGGCAATTTGCATTTGGTTTCATTTAAACTAAACCAGATTACCATTGGATTAAGAGACCTTAAACAGGCCTTTATAAGGTCATTTTCTGCAATTGAGAACCCTAAAAAAAGCTGCAGAGACACACGACCAAATTCTCTTTTCTCTCTAAAATTGTATTTTTTACCAAGAGTGAATTTCTGCACAAAAACTTCAAAAGACCTCGAGTTTTCTTCATAGCTCCATCATCTGGACGATATTTGTGAGCTCATTCAAGCAACAAAATCCAGCTGGAACTCCAGCTTTTGTTCTGTTTTTCAAAGCACATCTCCCATGGCAGCTTGGAGTTAGGGGCGAATCAAGCAAGTTTGAGCTCAATCCCTTCTGGGATACATCATTTGGGACCATCATCTTCATCTGTTTCAGGCTATATCCTCAAAATAACCACTGCACATCAGTTTTCTTCAAAAATAAGTAAGTATTCGACCTCTTCCATTTGCCAAACTATGGGTTGCTTTAGATAGGTCTTTAACTGCTGAATCCACTGCAATTTGTTTCGTGTGATATGGTTTTGCATTGAGTGAGAAATCTGCTTTGTAAGTTTTGTGTTCATGCTTGTTTTTGCTCGATCTGCTTTATTCATGATGAATTAGTGAAATGGATAGCACACTCACGTTATATGTTGCATGATGATTCTATTGGTGTACTTGATTGGGTGTTCTAGGCATTTCGAAATTTTGAACTTGTTGAAGGTGATGAAGATCATGTTGCTGCTTAAACTCTCATATTTTCCAGAGAATCCATATGAACTGTGTTGTATGCTGTTGTCTGGTTGATGTATGAACATTACTAAATGCTATGCTGTTGTGTGATAGTGTTTGATTTTGCTTTGATGTTGATGAATTTGATGAATGCCATGCTAAAACCCTAAGGGTTTATGTTGAACCCAGAAACGTGAAAGCTGGTTGGCTGTTCTACTGTTCCATTGGCCATCGGCCAATAAGAACATTCCATTTTCCCTGCCCAAAACGCACAGCTTCGATTAGTGAGGCGGTTAATTACAAATTTGCCACGCTGACTTCATGTTGACTCATTACATCATGTCATTTTGTTCATGTTGCTTCAATTATTCATCCAACTTGCAAAATTAATTTCTCTTTCAATTTAATTCCAAAAATCCTGAAATTTTTTGCATGATGTTCACATGGATGTCTAGTATTTGATTATGATTTTTAATTAATTTTTCATTGGCTGGATTTTAATTGGTAATTGGTTTTCTAACATGTATGCACATTTGACACCCTTTGCCATTTCAATTGTGAAATACTCATGATGTATCCATTGCCCCTGAAACTTTTTGTGGTGAAACTAGACTCCTTTACCTTTCTTTCCATGTAGAGTTTATACATTTCTCATATGTGGTTTGTGATTTACAAATTTTTGAAGTAAGGTGTTGCATTTGGTGCTACATGAATGATATGCATTTTCCCAATTTTTGTTCACATGCTTCCTTACATCCAAATGACCCCAAATTTTGCATGAATCATCTATCACATGTCTAGTTTGTGTATGAATTTTCTGGGATTTAAAGATGCTGTTTTCCATTTGATTGTGAATTTTCTTCCCTGCCTAGTCAAATGTTGACTTTTTGTGCTACACATTGCCATTTCATTTGGGAAATTCTCATACCATATTGTATGATCATGAAATTTCATATGTGATAACTAGACATCTCGAGCTTTGCATTGGTGTTAATTTCATTCATTTCTCATCTGTTTTCAAATTGATATGATTTTTTGAAGTTGACCCATGTTTGTTGACTTTCATTGTGCTTACTTGAAATTATGTTGACTTCTTGATTTTAATTGACTGCCTTCCTCTCATCCAAATGCCATGAAATTTTACATGTCTACCATGTTAGATGTTAGGATTGAGTGTGATTTATTTGATGATTTTTGAGATTGTTTGAGTTGACTTTTGAATGAGGTCTTGCTGTTGACCTTTTGTATGCTTCCTTTGCCATGCTTTGCTTTCTTTTGTATATGAAATGACAATGATGCATGATTTGATTGTGGGCCCAATTGTGATTGCTCCCTAAATGTTTGACTTTGACTTTGGTTGACTTTGCTTGGCTGTTTTGACTTTTTCTTTCACCCTTGACCCTAGGCTAGTCCTAGTGGTCTTTTGAGCTTACAATTGAGTTAATGTTTCAGGTTAAGCGCCAATGCCTCAAAGATCATTCAAACTTGATTGAGTTGGATTATATATGTGCTAACCCTTGTTTTGTAGGTTGACTCATGTAACTTGAGTCTTGTGCTATGCACCTTGGTTCCTCTGTGTTGACTGTTTATCCATTCCTTTTGATTTAAACTGTTGACTTGTATACTGATCTGTTTGATTTTTTTCTCAGGTACACTTTAGTTGCTTTAGTTGCTTGCTTTGCTATTTAGCAATTGCTTTTGAGGTATAATTACTTCTTCTTCATGTAGTCTGGAGTCCCGGTCTGTTATTTGACCGGGCAAATTGTCTGAAGTCCTCCTTAAGAGGCAATGCCTGTGTGTGTTTAAAATTGTCCCAAGCAGGAAAAGTCCTTCAAGTAAGGCAATTGGTGGAAGGCAGGGATGAGTAGCCTATCCCCCACTATTCAGTGTGTCTTCTCATTGCTCCCATTACATGGTTGAAGCATTGAGATAAAAACCCAAGATCAATCGAGTCAATAATGTGGAAAGAGCTCCATCTTTCTGAGCTCCCACACTTTCTAATATGCTCTCCCTGATCAGGGATAGAAGCAATGAGGCACACCCCTCATCTCCTTTCATCTGCTTCACCTTAGCCTCTCAATGGCAAGGTTAAGAGCACACTTACCCTATTCCAGTTGGCCCTAGTGCCTAACCCTTGTGTGAGCCTCTTGTATGCATATAGAGTGTGCTTCTTGTGATTGTGATTGCCTGTTTGCTTTGCCTCTTTAGGTGTAGCTTAGACTTGCCCTTGTGCAAGGTAGGTTGTGCTTGACTTGCTTCCTGTGCAAGTCAAGTCTGTGTGGCTTACTCCCTGTGTGAGCCATGCTTAGAGTTGTTTGGCCGAACTACGGCAACTCTGATTCTCATGTTCAGATGAGATACGTAGGCACGAGACGCGATGTCTTGCCGAGTTTGACTAACAACTAACACTAATCCTTGTTTGCTTTCGCCCTCGTTGCGATCCTTTCTCTCGCCCTCGTTGCGATTGAGACCTCCCCTTTCTCTTGCCCTAGTTGCAATCGAGACCCCCCTTGCTTCCTGTGCAAGCCTTGTCTAGGATAGGTTGGCCCTTGTGCCATTTAGCTAGAAACCTTAACTTAGGGTTGACTTTTGCATGACAACATCTAGGCTCGAGTCGTAGTCTCCCTAGAGTTGTGTCTCCCTCTGTTATCTGGTTAGGCTAGTCCTTTGTCCCTGCGTAGGGGAACTACATCGCCCTGATCTTCATACCAGATGAAGTATGTAGGCAGGAGATTGAGCTGATCTCTCCGGGCGCCTTTTCTTTTCTTTTGTGTGTGCTTGACAGTTGTAGGCTGAGTCCCCGACTCCCTATCTATCTGTTATGTGTGTTTAGGTTCGGATGTCAATGTAAGTCCAGTGATTGGCATTTGGGCTCCATGTTTGCCTCTTTGTGTGTGTTTTAGGTTCGGATGCTGATGTAAGTCCAACGATTGGCATTCGGGCTCCACGTTCGCCTGTGTCTTGTTTGTTTGTGTGCGTGTCAGCCGAGCTACGAATGCTCTGATTCTTCTTCGTCCAAGAAGATACGTATGCATAGGATGCGATATCCTAGCGAGCATGTGTCGTTTCCCCAGTCCGAACTACTTCGACTCTGATGTCTATGCCTGATAGACTAAGTAGGCCCAGGATGCGACATCCTGCCGAGTCAGTTTCGTCTTGTCTGTTTTCTTGTGTCTCTTTCAGCCAGTGTGTGTGTGTGTGTGAGCAGTGTTTAGCAACCATTTTCCTTCCTATTGTGCGTGGATCCCGTAGAGTACTACGGATGCGTAGGGGGCCTAATACCTTCCCTTCGCATAACCGACTCCCGAACCCATCCTCTTTGGTCGCGAGACCATGTTCTTTCCTAGGTTTACTTCGAGCGTTTCCTTTCCCTCTTTTGGGATAAATAACGCACGGTGGCGGCTCTGTTGTTTCTTTCTTTTCCCGCCGGTTTTTCGCGTGATGCGACAGCTGGCGACTCTGCTGGGGATATAGAGAAGTTGACCTCTGCTGGTCCATCTTCCCTGAGCGAGTCTCTCCTAGCGCTCTCTAGGATTAGGGTTTTGGTTGCTATTGCTGTGTGTATTTTATTGCTTTCATTATTTGTTCATTTCATTTATTGATTGCATTGATTGTGTACACTTATGTTTGCACTCATATTCATTATTCATTCTGCCTGACTGGTTGTCTGTTTTTCTTTGTGGGGTGGGAGTCCGTGAGATGAGTTCTATACCCGAACTCGAGTGCACTCTAGGATAGGAGAATGGCATAGTCTTGTTGACTGGTGTGGAGTATTCCTTAGCCAGTTGACTTGCGAGTCCATTCACTTGGTGGAGGTCATGTTGAACTAATAATGTCACACAAGTTATTTGTGGTTAGGCATTATTCTTTCAATCATGTGCCGCAGAAGCCAAGGACCTTAGTTTACCAAACCCATCTTGGCCTATTTTTAGGACCGTAGTGCGGAGGTCGTTCAGATGTCAGTTCTGATGCGATTGTTACGCGATACTACACTCATAAGAGTTTCTCTTGAGAATATTCTTGGAATACGAGTATTCGTTCCTCCGATAATATTCGAAAGATGGAACGATGATTATGGGAACCTCTGATAGAACATGTCTGGCAGGTTTAAACCCTAGTACACTCCCTTTGGGTGGTTCTTAACCGAGACTCCATGCTCGTGACTCTCAACAAACCCATGATTCGTGGTTGAGTCGTTCAAACATTGTTAATATCAATGGATCCCGGATCAGGTGTAAAACCTAAATCCATCAAAGCGGTTGGTTGATATTAAGAATGTTAGAGCCGGTTCATGTACCGTTAATATCAATGGAACTTGGGTGTCGATAAGGTGAAAACCTAAATCCACCAAAATGGATGATTGATATTAGGGATACAATGAGCTTTCCCACGACCTTTGTTTGGCGTGCTTTGCTTGATCCTTGAGTGTGATTGTTGCATTCATACATTCACGCATTCATCCGCATCCATGTCATCAGAAAAAGAAAATTTTCAAGGAACTCAAAGGAGTTTATTTGCAAAAAATTTCAAAAACATGAAAAAACCGGGAAAATTTTTTCACCTGATATATCTGATGAGATATTTTCATGTATGATCAAGATGTTTAAATATTTCAAAGTTTGCAAATAAAACCCTCGAGTTCCTTTGAAATAAAAACAAGCATATGCATAAACACTTCATGCATCATTTGCATCAGCGGGTGTTTGTTCCGGTCTCCCGTCCTGTGGTCTGACCCTGCGATCTTCATTTATTTTGAAGACGCACTTTGCCGGTATCATACCAGAGCCATCTCTGCCAGATTGATGGATCATCCTGAGCAAGAGGATTGTGAACTCAGAGAGATATTTGCCAGACTTTGTACTGTTGATGGATTTATTCCTGGTTAACCGATCCCGGGCTGGCATTGGCTACTATTCTGGGGCATGCAATGAGCAAGGTCTGTTCAAGAGTGGAGGATTCATCCATGACGATCAACTTGAAGAAGAGGATGCTGCTATCTTGGAAGAGGACGCAGAGGACTTGAACAATTTCATCATTCCTGGTGGTGTCTGCCACAATTGGGTCACTGTGGGCTTTCCTACAGTTGTTCATAAGTCTTTGTAATAATCACTTTGTTTAAAAACCCTTCTCCCATGCCAAAAGGAGAAGTGATGGCATTGTTGGCAACATTTTGTGCAATGATATTTTCATTCAAATAAATTCATGTTAAAACATTTGTTTTTCCATTTGTTTTCCCTTTTCACTTTTGCATGAAATTGGTGATCACAAAAAACCTTTAAAAACAAGAATAAAAGCAATCTTTTCATCTGCATAACGATTGTCTTGTTTGTTTTTCAAAGAGCTTTTCATATCAAAATCTTTATGCAGGTTGTTTCTCAAACCCATTGAACATAATGATCGGACGTCATCTCCCAATTTTGAATTCCCTGTATTCGAAGCGGACGAAGATGATGTTGAAGGGATTCCTGACGAGATTTCCCGACTTCTTGAGCGAGAAAAGAAGATCACACTCAGCTGCATCTCGAGAATCAGCAGAACAGCCAACTGGGGCATTATCAAAAGAAAAAAAAAAGAAAAAAAAGAAAAAAGAAAGAGGAGGGTGCAAAATCAAAAAAAAGAAATCAATCAAAATCAAAAGAAATCAAAAGAAAGAGAAAGAAAGAAATAAAAGAAAGATAGCACCCTCAAAGTCCCAAGTTGACTAATGCTGAATTCGACGGAAAGAACGAAAAGATCAACTGCCATGTGTCATGGTCAAGTTATATCAGCAGAGAGTGAAGAAAGCATTCGATAAGAAGATCAAGCCTCGTGTGTTCCGAGGAACCTTGTGCTCAAGAAAGTCTTGTCTTTCGTGCCCGAGTCCAGGGGCAAGTGGACTCCAAGCTATGAACGTCCATTTGTTGGCAAGAGAGCCTTTTCAGGCAATGTTTTGACACTTACAACAATGGGTGGAGAAGTTCACTCGTCCTGTGAATTCCAGATGCAGTCAAGAAATACTTCGCCTAGAAACAAAAAAAAAAAAAAAAAAAAGCAAAAGCTCGATAAGTCGAACACCCCAAAGGGCGACTTAGGCAAAAAGGAGCGTCTCGGTGGATTGAAAACCCGAAAGGGCGATCCAGGCAAAAGTTAGAGACATTGAAAAAAAAAGAGAGAATTCGCATCCCGCTAGATTGAGCACCTCACACTGGGGCAATCTAGGCAAAAATTAGGGATTTGGCAAGTAACTGCATCTTGACAAGACTGTGCTGTACATCTGTCATCCGTCAGGGATTCTCGATTCGTCGTCGACTGAAGCTTTGAATACATCGAAAATTCAGAATGGTAGAGGAAAGGTCATTATGTTCAATGCAGTCCTCTCCAATATATATCACCGATTTCAAACTTGTACAGATCTATGGAGTCTCGCCCTTTGCAGACTACCATTCCATCACATCAATTTGAGCTTTTATCCAATTATTTGCACTCTTATTTGTTTCAACTCAACAAACGTTTTGCATGTTTTAATTGATAAAGTATCATTGTTTTTCAAAATAAACAAATTTTTCAAAAAAAATTGTTCTTAAACAAGGTGAACATTCACAATGATGGAAGAATACTTAGGAGACCCACAGTGCTCTCCCAAGGGTGGTATGATTACCAACAGGTAAGACAATTGTTCGTATCTCGAGCATGACTGTACCTTTGTCCTGCAGAACCTCGTATGGTCTCTCCTCAGCAAGGTTACTCAGTGCAGTGTTGGTTGAAGTTGTGTATCTTCATGCTCCCGACAGTACAACATTCTTTCTCCAAGTCCCTGTTAGCCCTATTGTGGGGCATCTCCAGTAGAGGATTGATTCGAGCCCTACCGTGGGGCATTCCCAGCAAGGTTGCTGTTGAAATACTATTGTGGGGCAGTTCCCCAAGCAGAGTGTTTACTGAAGACTTCAACTTTCGCCTCTCCAGCAGGGCAGTCTTCCTCTCCACCAGCATGGGTGCTTTTCTTTGAAGATTCGGTATTTGGTGGATTGACATCCCAGTACTCCATCATGTCCTCAGATAGATCCCCGAGCGGAGTTGTTAGCATGATGAGCTTTCTCAATGCCTATCTATCCTCATCAGAGATCTGGTTGCTCCTTGGTATCTCTGATTTCCAGCACGAGTTGTTGCGGCGCGTCCGCCAGTATGTTGAACTCTGTTCTCCGGTTGGGACCGACGATCCCTCCAGAAGCCTCTCATGGCTCTTCCTCCCCTGCAGGATGACGATTTTGGTTTTCTCTCCGGGCGATTGATTCCCGGACCTGCATGTTGAGCATGTCTGTTTGTCAGCATTCATCATACATTCATCATGCATAATGCATACAGGCATAATCATAGCATTCGGATACTCTTGATGCAGCTGTTGCCGTGTATCTGTTGTTGGTTGTCTCCTGCTATTTGGTAATACAAATCTCTCCAGTAGATTTTCCTCAAGCAAATATGGGCGTGTCTGATCTCTCCATGTAGAGCCAACCCCTTAAGCAGAAAGTGTCTATCCTTTCCTGCCATTTCCCCACTGAGATACATCCTCGTGGATGACGGTTGCTTCCGTTCCCTCCCTACACGGGATGGGTTTTCCCTATTGAGCTCTTTCCTCATTAGGATGAGTCTTGTTTCAGTCTGCCTTTTTGAATCGATCCTAAATTGGCTCCCCGTTGACTGTCTCTTGTGCTTCCCTAGGGCATAAATGAATAGTCGCTTACTAACCGGCACTCATTCATTTCGCCCTCAGCGGAATTTGTGGCTTCTACCTACGAACCGGTAGCTGTAAGTCCTATCTTTACGGTCTTCTACCCACTAGCTGGTAGTTGTAAATCCTTTTTCTCACTCTGTCTCAGCAGATCGTTTGTTGGCCTCTACCTACGAACCGGTAGCTGTAAGTCCTATTTTTGTGGTTTTCTACCCACGAGCTGGTAGTTGTAAAATCCCACGTTCATCCCCTTGGTGGAGTTAACCCTTTGTGCTCATCCCGATGATGACTGGTTACTTTTCCATTGGCCTCTACCTACGAACCGGTAGTTGTAAGTCCTATCTTTGTGGTTTCCTACCCGCTAGCTGGTAGTTGTAAAATCCCACTTTCACCCCCTAGCAGAGGTAACCTTTGTGGTTCATTTTGTTTGTTGGCCTCTACCTACGAACCGGTAGTTGTAAGTCCTATCTTTGTGGTTTCCTACCCGCTAGCTGGTAGTTGTAAAATCCCACTTTCATCCCCTTGTTGGAGTTAACCCTTTGTGCTCATCCCAATGATGACTGGTTACTTTTCCGTGGTTTTCTGCCTACAAACCGGTAGATGTAATCCCTTCTTTGCAGTTATCAGTATCCGGTTTGTGATATTGATATTCTTTCCCCTTTGGATACTTGCCTTGATCAAGCAGTATTGTCCCCATTGGGTCGTCCCCTTCTTTTTGGATACTTGCTCCGAGTAAGCAACTTTATCCTCTTTGGATTGGTCATCTTTGCATACCTAGTCCTGGTACCGATGCCTTTCTTTTCGGTCGATTATTCATTTAACAACCTACAACCCGGTTATGGATAATCTTCCATGCGAGGTTTATTATCTACGTTTTGACGGCTATAGATAATATATCTCATGCACTCTTTGGTCAATCCTTCGATTGTTATCACCAGCAGAGTAAGATTCGTATTCCCTGTGGAATCGGATGTTCATCCTTTAACAAGTTTGCCTTCGCTTTCTTCAGGATGTTTTCGGTCGATTATTCATCTAACAACCTACAACCCGGTTATGGATAATCTTCCATGCGAGGTTTATTATCTACGTTTTGATGGCTATAGATAATATATCTCATGCACTCTTTGGTCAATCCTTCGATTGTTATCACCAGCAGAGTAAGATTCGTATTCCTTGTGGAATCGAATGTCCATCCTTTAACAAGACTGCTTTTCTAGCCCTCTTCAGGATGTTGAGTGTTTTGGAACACAAACCAATTCACGCTTTGGCACTCAGGCCAATTTTCCGGTATTCAGACCGAAGAAGTTTCCGACGATCAGGTCGATGCACTTATGTTTTCCGGTATTCAGACCGAAGGAGTTTCCGACGATCAGGTCGATGTACTCATGGCACTCAGGCCAATTTTCCGGTGTTCAGACCGAAGAAGTTTCCGACGATCAGGTCGATGCACTTATGTTTTTCCGGTATTCAGACCGAAGAAGTTTCCGACGATCAGGTCGATGTACTTATGGCATTCAAATCAATTCACGCTTTGGTCGGTCACTCGTTTCATACCTACAACCCGGTATCCCTGGTGTTCCTTCCTGTTTGCTCGCTGTCGTGACCTTGATCCCCGAGTGGAGCGGGTTTCACGAAATATTTCTCCAGCAGAGTTCACCCCACCAGTGGATTGGACAGGTTTCAGTAGCAGGTCGATACCTGCATCCCCAGCTGAGTTGTTTCTACTTGTGAATTATGTGGGTCGTCCCCGGCGGAGTAACAGTTATTCCCCAAAGCATAATCTATTTTGTATCTGAGGTTTGTATGAGCCTTATCCCCAGAAGAGTTACCTGGATTATCTTCCCCAGCGGAGCTTTCATTTCCCCAAGAGGAATTTTTGTGGATTGATTGGGCTATCCTCAGCAGTTTACCTTTGCTTTCCCCTAGCAGAGTTGCTTTTACTCCCCAGCGAGTTACCTTGTCTCCCCCTAGTGGATTTATATTGTTGGTTCCCCAGCAGTTGTATTGCTTCCCCCAGTGGATTCATCTTGAAGATTCCTCAGCACAGTCGTCCTGTGCATCTCTCCCCGCAGAGTTCTTATCATATTGCATTGCATATAGTAAATCATTGCATCCTCAAAACTGCGTAGCATTTCCATCCCATATGGAGCATTACGCCATAGAAAAATTCAAACATATGCATTCATGTGTTCAAAACCACATCAGACCGTATCCCCGGCAGAGGCAGGTCATTTTGTTCAACATCAGCACCAAGTCTGCTACAGTTGCTCCGACAGCATTCAGAATTGATTATCCCCACAGAGGTTTATTTCCTCACCCGATGGTGACAGAAAGTTTGTTTCTCCCCAGTGAGACCCATAGCAAGTGATCAGTCTTGCCTTAACATATCCCAGATTTTGTTCATATGATACCAGTAAGTGTCATGTCAGCACCCGCGTGTGTTTCTTTTGGTGTCGGTAAACGCCATTGTTTCGGTGTCGGTAAACATCGAGTCTCACCCAGTCATCGGTAAATGTCTGGTCATTCTTTTTGATGTCGGTAAACATCATCTTTCGATGTCGGTAAACATCGAGTTCCACCCAGTCATCGGTAAATGTCTGGTCATTCTTTTTGATGTCGGTAAACATCATCTTTCGATGTCGGTAAACATCGAGTCTCACCCAGTCATCGGTAAATGTCTGGTCATTTTTTTGGTGTCGGTAAACGCCATTACTTCGGTGTCGGTAAACATCGAGTCTTTCTTTCAGTCATCGGTAAATGTCTGATAAATCCCCAGTTAGAAATCCCCAGTAGAGTCATCTGTAAATGTCCTATTTGGTTTCCAGTTGCAAATTTTTGTTTGTCTCTCACCATAAATGTCTCACCCCAGTCATCGGTAAATGTCTGGTCATTCTTTTGATGTCGGTAAACATCATCTTTCGATGTCGGTAAACATCGTGTCTCACCCCAGTCATCGGTAAATGTCTGGTCATTTCTTTTGATGTCGGTAAACATCATCTTTCGATGTCGGTAAACATCGTGTCTCACCCCAGTCATCGGTAAATGTCTGGTCATTCTTTTTGATGTCGGTAAACATCATCTTTCGATGTCGGTAAACATCGTGTCTCACCCAGTCATCGGTAAATGTCTGGTCATTTCCTTGTTCTCTTGTTAATAAAATCAAAATCCCCAGAAGTCGTCGGTAAACGTCTTGTCTGGTATCACCAAAGATTTTGTTCCTCCCCAAGCGGAGCAGCCATCGGTAAATGGCCCAGTTTTCTTCGATATCGGTAAATATCGAATTCCCAGTTGCAGCAGCCATCGGTAAATGGTCTGGCTGAAGTTGATATCGGTAAATATCAAGTTTTAACCATCGGTAAATGGTTTTCTTTTTCCAGAAATTGTTTTCCCAGCAGCCATCGGTAAATGGTCTGGCTGAAGTTGATATCGGTAAATATCAAGGTCCCAGTTTTAACCATCGGTAAATGGTTTTGTTTTTCAGAATTTTTGTTTTCCCCAGCCGCCATCGGTAAATGGTCGTGCTGAAGTTGATATCGGTAAATATCAAGGTTCCACTTCTTCAACCATCGGTAAATGAAGTTGTCGTGCAGTTTGTCATCGGTAAATGACGTGGTTCTTCTTATATCATATCCAGTCGGTGCAAATTTCTACGGTTCTTTTGTATTCAATCCCTGTTTACCCTGAAAGTCTGACAGCCACTGCTATCATCCGTTCGGGTTCCCAGCTGATTGAATAGGGGCAGCTGTAGCACCTCAAATTTGCACCTATCATTGTGCATACCATCTCATATTAGGTCATAGCATATCATGATACATTGCATAGCATTTGCATTGTCCCCAGTTGCCTCAAGAGCAAGCAAGCAAGAATTAGGTCAAACTGATCAAGAGATCAGTCAACCAATCAAGCAAAGTGTGTTTCTCAAGAAGCCAAGGCCCTAGGGTTTGTCCAACAAGTTCACATGACTTGGAGGTCCATTTGAAGTGTTTAAGTCAAGGGTTGAAGGCTCAGAGGTCATCAGTTCATGCACAGACAGTCAAAAACCCTAGAAAGTCAACAGTCAGTCAAAGCAGTGGATGGTGGCCATTCTTGTGGAATTTGGGCACCATGATCAATAATCAAGAGTTCATATATCTTGGGACATCATTTGAAGTCAAGGTCTCAAGGGATTAGGGTTTGGAATTCATCAGAAGTGCACAGACAGTCCAAAACCCTAGAAAAGTCAAAGTTGGTCAACTGTGGTTGATTTTATGGTTTTGATGGATGGAAATGGTTTGAAGGAGCTTATTCATGTCCTAATAGGCCTCATATATCATAGCAATCAACATCATGGAAGAATTTGAAGCCAATCAGAAAATTTCCAAAAATAGAAACTGGACCTGTAATTTTAACTGCCAAAAATGGAAACTTCTTGATCCTCAACTTGCATCATGATACAAGCTCCAAATGAATTTTTGACCAACATGAAAGTTGAAGATCTTGTTCTCCCATTTTCAAAAAGTCCAAGAACATCAAAATCCCATGTATGGTTGTCAAGATATGATCAATTCAATTTCAAAAATTTGTGAACTTCAAAGGGCCATATCTCTCAAACCATAAGACCAAATTTGGTGGGGTTTTTTCCTACAAACCACATTTTTCCTCCTCTTTCCAAAAATGTAAACATCATGTACCAAAACCTTGCCAATCAAAATGGCATTTTTTGACCTTTTTCATTTAAAAATCAAGTTTGACCAACCTTTGACTTTTTGATTTAAACATCTTTGACACATTTGGCCAATGGGATTCCTTCTAAATGTCATTTGCAACATGTACCAAGCCAAAATTCAAGTTGCTTCTTGTCACACCATCTCCATATTTGCCTTTGTTGTCAAGCTAGAAAATAGTGCATTTTCACTTCATTTCACTTAAACAAGATAACCATTCCATGGGCAGACCTAAAACAGCAGAAATATAGGTCCTTGGCAGCCTTTCCAAGCCCAGTTCGTGTACAAAACATACACCTCCATATTCATTTGGTTCACATTTAGCAATTTGCAAATGGTGCTCATTAAGCAAAACAAAGGTTGGCAATTCATTAAGCAATGTGAAACAGCAATTACTTTGGTCATGAGCAGCCTGTTTGAGGCCCAAATCGTGCACAACTTACACCCTCCATTTCCTTATGACCAACATTGGCAATTTGCATTTGGTTTCATTTAAACTAAACCAGATTACCATTGGATTAAGAGACCTTAAACAGGCCTTTATAAGGTCATTTTCTGCAATTGAGAACCCTAAAAAAAGCTGCAGAGACACACGACCAAATTCTCTTTTCTCTCTAAAATTGTATTTTTTACCAAGAGTGAATTTCTGCACAAAAACTTCAAAAGACCTCGAGTTTTCTTCATAGCTCCATCATCTGGACGATATTTGTGAGCTCATTCAAGCAACAAAATCCAGCTGGAACTCCAGCTTTTGTTCTGTTTTTCAAAGCACATCTCCCATGGCAGCTTGGAGTTAGGGGCGAATCAAGCAAGTTTGAGCTCAATCCCTTCTGGGATACATCATTTGGGACCATCATCTTCATCTGTTTCAGGCTATATCCTCAAAATAACCACTGCACATCAGTTTTCTTCAAAAATAAGTAAGTATTCGACCTCTTCCATTTGCCAAACTATGGGTTGCTTTAGATAGGTCTTTAACTGCTGAATCCACTGCAATTTGTTTCGTGTGATATGGTTTTGCATTGAGTGAGAAATCTGCTTTGTAAGTTTTGTGTTCATGCTTGTTTTTGCTCGATCTGCTTTATTCATGATGAATTAGTGAAGTGGATAGCACACTCACGTTATATGTTGCATGATGATTCTATTGGTGTACTTGATTGGGTGTTCTAGGCATTTCGAAATTTTGAACTTGTTGAAGGTGATGAAGATCATGTTGCTGCTTAAACTCTCATATTTTCCAGAGAATCCATATGAACTGTGTTGTATGCTGTTGTCTGGTTGATGTATGAACATTACTAAATGCTATGCTGTTGTGTGATAGTGTTTGATTTTGCTTTGATGTTGATGAATTTGATGAATGCCATGCTAAAACCCTAAGGGTTTATGTTGAACCCAGAAACGTGAAAGCTGGTTGGCTGTTCTACTGTTCCATTGGCCATCGGCCAATAAGAACATTCCATTTTCCCTGCCCAAAACGCACAGCTTCGATTAGTGAGGCGGTTAATTACAAATTTGCCACGCTGACTTCATGTTGACTCATTACATCATGTCATTTTGTTCATGTTGCTTCAATTATTCATCCAACTTGCAAAATTAATTTCTCTTTCAATTTAATTCCAAAAATCCTGAAATTTTTTGCATGATGTTCACATGGATGTCTAGTATTTGATTATGATTTTTAATTAATTTTTCATTGGCTGGATTTTAATTGGTAATTGGTTTTCTAACATGTATGCACATTTGACACCCTTTGCCATTTCAATTGTGAAATACTCATGATGTATCCATTGCCCCTGAAACTTTTTGTGGTGAAACTAGACTCCTTTACCTTTCTTTCCATGTAGAGTTTATACATTTCTCATATGTGGTTTGTGATTTACAAATTTTTGAAGTAAGGTGTTGCATTTGGTGCTACATGAATGATATGCATTTTCCCAATTTTTGTTCACATGCTTCCTTACATCCAAATGACCCCAAATTTTGCATGAATCATCTATCACATGTCTAGTTTGTGTATGAATTTTCTGGGATTTAAAGATGCTGTTTTCCATTTGATTGTGAATTTTCTTCCCTGCCTAGTCAAATGTTGACTTTTTGTGCTACACATTGCCATTTCATTTGGGAAATTCTCATACCATATTGTATGATCATGAAATTTCATATGTGATAACTAGACATCTCTAGCTTTGCATTGGTGTTAATTTCATTCATTTCTCATCTGTTTTCAAATTGATATGATTTTTTGAAGTTGACCCATGTTTGTTGACTTTCATTGTGCTTACTTGAAATTATGTTGACTTCTTGATTTTAATTGACTGCCTTCCTCTCATCCAAATGCCATGAAATTTTACATGTCTACCATGTTAGATGTTAGGATTGAGTGTGATTTATTTGATGATTTTTGAGATTGTTTGAGTTGACTTTTGAATGAGGTCTTGCTGTTGACCTTTTGTATGCTTCCTTTGCCATGCTTTGCTTTCTTTTGTATATGAAATGACAATGATGCATGATTTGATTGTGGGCCCAATTGTGATTGCTCCCTAAATGTTTGACTTTGACTTTGGTTGACTTTGCTTGGCTGTTTTGACTTTTTCTTTCACCCTTGACCCTAGGCTAGTCCTAGTGGTCTTTTGAGCTTACAATTGAGTTAATGTTTCAGGTTAAGCGCCAATGCCTCAAAGATCATTCAAACTTGATTGAGTTGGATTATATATGTGCTAACCCTTGTTTTGTAGGTTGACTCATGTAACTTGAGTCTTGTGCTATGCACCTTGGTTCCTCTGTGTTGACTGTTTATCCATTCCTTTTGATTTAAACTGTTGACTTGTATACTGATCTGTTTGATTTTTTTCTCAGGTACACTTTAGTTGCTTTAGTTGCTTGCTTTGCTATTTAGCAATTGCTTTTGAGGTATAATTACTTCTTCTTCATGTAGTCTGGAGTCCCGGTCTGTTATTTGACCGGGCAAATTGTCTGAAGTCCTCCTTAAGAGGCAATGCCTGTGTGTGTTTAAAATTGTCCCAAGCAGGAAAAGTCCTTCAAGTAAGGCAATTGGTGGAAGGCAGGGATGAGTAGCCTATCCCCCACTATTCAGTGTGTCTTCTCATTGCTCCCATTACATGGTTGAAGCATTGAGATAAAAACCCAAGATCAATCGAGTCAATAATGTGGAAAGAGCTCCATCTTTCTGAGCTCCCACACTTTCTAATATGCTCTCCCTGATCAGGGATAGAAGCAATGAGGCACACCCCTCATCTCCTTTCATCTGCTTCACCTTAGCCTCTCAATGGCAAGGTTAAGAGCACACTTACCCTATTCCAGTTGGCCCTAGTGCCTAACCCTTGTGTGAGCCTCTTGTATGCATATAGAGTGTGCTTCTTGTGATTGTGATTGCCTGTTTGCTTTGCCTCTTTAGGTGTAGCTTAGACTTGCCCTTGTGCAAGGTAGGTTGTGCTTGACTTGCTTCCTGTGCAAGTCAAGTCTGTGTGGCTTACTCCCTGTGTGAGCCATGCTTAGATTTTTGGCCGAACTACGGCAACTCTGATTCTCATGTTCAGATGAGATACGTAGGCACGAGACGCGATGTCTTGCCGAGTTTGACTAACAACTAACACTAATCCTTGTTTGCTTTCGCCCTCGTTGCGATCCTTTCTCTCGCCCTCGTTGCGATTGAGACCTCCCCTTTCTCTTGCCCTAGTTGCAATCGAGACCCCCCTTGCTTCCTGTGCAAGCCTTGTCTAGGATAGGTTGGCCCTTGTGCCATTTAGCTAGAAACCTTAACTTAGGGTTGACTTTTGCATGACAACATCTAGGCTCGAGTCGTAGTCTCCCTAGAGTTGTATCTCCCTCTGTTATCTGGTTAGGCTAGTCCTTTGTCCCTGCGTAGGGGAACTACATCGCCCTGATCTTCATACCAGATGAAGTATGTAGGCAGGAGATTGAGCTGATCTCTCCGGGCGCCTTTTCTTTTCTTTTGTGTGTGCTTGACAGTTGTAGGCTGAGTCCCCGACTCCCTATCTATCTGTTGTGTGTGTTTAGGTTCGGATGTCAATGTAAGTCCAGTGATTGGCATTTGGGCTCCATGTTTGCCTCTTTGTGTGTGTTTTAGGTTCGGATGCTGATGTAAGTCCAACGATTGGCATTCGGGCTCCACGTTCGCCTGTGTCTTGTTTGTTTGTGTGCGTGTCAGCCGAGCTACGAATGCTCTGATTCTTCTTCGTCCAAGAAGATACGTATGCATAGGATGCGATATCCTAGCGAGCATGTGTCGTTTCCCCAGTCCGAACTACTTCGACTCTGATGTCTATGCCTGATAGACTAAGTAGGCCCAGGATGCGACATCCTGCCGAGTCAGTTTCGTCTTGTCTGTTTTCTTGTGTCTCTTTCAGCCAGTGTGTGTGTGTGTGTGTGAGCAGTGTTTAGCAACCATTTTCCTTCCTATTGTGTGTGGATCCCGTAGAGTACTACGGATGCGTAGGGGGCCTAATACCTTCCCTTCGCATAACCGACTCCCGAACCCATCCTCTTTGGTCGCGAGACCATGTTCTTTCCTAGGTTTACTTCGAGCGTTTCCTTTCCCTCTTTTGGGATAAATAACGCACGGTGGCGGCTCTGTTGTTTCTTTCTTTTCCCGCCGGTTTTTCGCGTGATGCGACACCTGTCCCTGGTTAGACTCTGCGGGGACTTTCTACAGACTTTCCAATCTTCCGATTTTGAAGAGTCTTCTTGATTAAAACCAAGAATCATCGTACGTCTCGACGTCTTCTCGTCATCCCTTCATATTCTTTCGTCCGTCCCTCGTCTCTGATTGGACTCCATAGGGATTTGCTTCGCCAACAACTTCCTCATCACAACCTGCATGTGAGTGAAAAATATCTAACAGTTCCTGCAAAACAGATCGTTAGATAAAACCGTGCCCCAGGCGTGTCAAGATTTCAACACTTGGGTCACTCATCCTTCCAAATAAGATTTCAAGCTTTCAATCTTATAAGCATGCATTGGAAGGGACCTGTATGTCTTAAAATGCAAGATTCTTTATCAAAAAATAATCGGATGTTCTTGCAATCAAAGCGGTAATGAAAACAAAAAACAAAATTATTTGACTGAATATGCATTTTATTGATTGAAAAGTGTGTGGCTCAAATTGAGCAATACAAAGGAAGCAATTCCTGAAAAGAGGTAATTGCGCATAAAAGGAAAAATCTATCCTAATGGCAATGTGGAACCCGTGATCTCATCGAGTTCCAACTCGGTTACACCCCATATGTCCTCTGACTCTCCATGCTTTCTGCCTTCTGAACAAGACGATTCTGATCGATCCCTACCGGGTATTATCCATGATGCCTTAACCAAAGCGCAAACGATCATGCCAGACGCAGTAGTTCGTTTCAATCCCTCTTTTGCCTGGACCGCCCTTTCGGATTTTCAGTCCACCGGGATACCCTTTTTTGCCCAAGTCGCCTTTTCAGGTTTTCGACTTGCCGGGTGTACATTTTTTCATTCTATCCCTAATTTTTGCCCGAACCTTTCTTTCTGTTTTTTGGGTTCGCCGGGATGCCCATTTTTGCCTGGACTATTTTATTCTTTTCGTCCAGCGGGTCTCTTTACACGAAGTATTTTTTAACTGCGTCCGCATTCACAGGGGATGGAAAATCCTCGCCATCCATGGTCGTTAACAACAAGGCTCCACCAGAGAAAACCTTCTTGACCACGAATGGACCTTCATAATTCGGCGTCCATTTGCCCCTTCGATCGTTTTGAGGAGGAAGGATCCTTTTCAGCACCATATCACCCACGTGATATACCCGAGGTCGCACCTTCTTGTCAAAAGCACGCTTCATCCTTTGTTGGTATAGCTGCCCATGACAGATGGCTGCTAGCCTCTTTTCCTCGATCAGGCTTAATTCTTCGTACCGGGTCCTTACCCATTCAGCCTCTTGCAACTTGACATCCATCAGGACTCTCAAAGAGGGAATCTGAACTTCAACAGGTAATACAGCCTCCATTCCATATACCAATGAAAAAGGAGTTGCCCCAGTAGATGTACGCACCGACGTTCGATACCCATGCAACGCAAACGGCAACATCTCATGCCAATCTTTATAGGTTACCACCATTTTCTGCACAATCTTCTTTATATTCTTGTTGGCTGCCTCAACCGCCCCACTCATCTTCGGACGATAGGGAGAAGAATTGTGATGCTCAATCTTGAATTCCCGGCACAATTCTGCCATCATCTTATTGTTCAAATTAGAACCATTATCAGTAATGATTCTCTCGGGAACCCCGTATCTGCAAATGATGTCTCTCTTGAGAAATCTGGCAACGGCCTGCTTCGTCACGTTCGTATAAGAGGCTGCTTCAACCCACTTGGTGAAGTAATCAATAGCCACTAATATGAATCTGTGCCCATTCGAAGCTGTAGGCTCAATCTTTCCGATCATATCAATGCCCCACATAGCAAACGGCCATGGAGACGACATTAAACTCAACGGGTTTAGAGGCACGTGCACTTTGTCTGCATAAATCTGGCATTTATGACACTTCCGCACATAATTAAAACATTGAGCCTCCATTGTCATCCAATAATAACCTGCTCTCAGCAGCTTCTTCACCATCGCATTCCCACTGGCATGGGTACCGAACGATCCTTCGTGAACCTCTTTCATCAATTGGTTTGCTTCTCTATCATCAACACATCTGAGCAAGACCCAATCAAAATTCCGCTTATACAAAACCCCATCCTTATTCAGGTAGAACACCATAGCCAACCTCCGCAGAGTCTTTCGGTCTTTCTTCGATGCTCCCTCAGGATACTCTTGAGTCTCTAGATAGCGCTTGATATCATAATACCACGGCTTCTCATCATCAGGCGCTGTATCAACAGCAAACACATAAGCCGGTCTATCCAGACGCCCTACTTCAACATTGGGGAACTGATTCCACCTCTGTACCTTAATCAAGGCGGCCAGAGTAGCCAAAGCATCTGCCAAAGGATTCTCCTCTCTAGGCACATGATGCAACTTCACCTTGGTGAAAAACGTCAACAATCTCCTCGTATAATCCCGATATGGAATTAAATGAGATTGATGCGTATACCATTTCCCGTTAACCTGATTTATCACTAGAGCTGAATCTCCATATATGACAAGGTTCTTGATCCTCAAATCAATCGCCTCTTCAATTCCCAATATACAAGCTTCATATTCAGCCACGTTGTTGGTGCACTCAAATGTTAGCCGGGCAGCAAAAGGAATATGGGATCCTTTCGGCGTAACCAAAACAGCACCAACACCGCTTCCATTCACGTTAACGGCCCCATCAAACATCAAAATCCATTCGGATTCAGGGTCAGGCCCCTCCTCCGGGATTGGTTCCTCGCAATCTTTCAATTTGAGAAACATGATGTCCTCATCAAGGAATTCAAACTTCATCGGTTGATAATCATCAATAGGTTGCTGAGCGAGGTAATCAGACAATACACTCCCCTTAATAGCCTTCTGAGAGGTATACTGTATATCATATTCTTTCAAAATCATTTGCCACCTCGCAACCCGTCCGGTCAATGCTGGCTTCTCGAAAATGTACTTGATTGGATCCATCTTGGAAATCAATAAAGTGGTATGAACCAGCATATACTGCCTCAGTCGGCGAGCAACCCAGACCAAAGCACAGCAAGTTTTCTCGAGCAGTGAATATCTTGTTTCACAGTCGGTAAACTTTTTGCTAAGGTAGTATATGGCATGCTCTTTTCGACCAGACTCGTCATGCTGACCCAATACACACCCCATAGACCCCTCAAGGACTGTCAGGTACAGAATTAATGGTCTTCCCTCCACAGGAGGCATCAGAATCGGAGGCTCCTGCAAATACTCTTTTATTCTTTCAAACGCCACTTGGCAATCATCATTCCACCTGACCGTTTGATCTTTTTTCAACAACTTGAATATCGGTTCGCACGTGGCTGTTAGATGAGATATGAACCGTGAAATGTAGTTCAATCTACCCAAGAAACCACGAACCTCCTTCTCCGTTCTCGGTTCAGGCATTTCTTGTATCGCTTTTACTTTTGCAGGATCAACCTCGATTCCTTTCTCGCTTACAATGAACCCCAGCAATTTACCGGACCGCACTCCGAACGTGCACTTGTTCGGATTCAACCTCAGTCTGAACAGTCTCAACCGGTCGAACAACTTGGCCAAATCTACCAAATGCCCCTCTTCTGTCTGGGACTTTGCTATCATGTCATCCACATAGCATTCAATTTCATGATGAATCATATCATGAAACAAAGTCACCATGGCCCTCTGATAAGTAGCACCGGCGTTCTTGAGACCGAATGGCATCACCTTGTAACAAAAAGTGCCCCACGGTGTAATGAACGTTGTTTTCTCCATATCCTTTGGCGACATTTTGATTTGATTATAGCCAGAAAAGCCATCCATGAAGGAAAACACCGAGAATTGAGCTGTATTATCTACCAACACATCAATGTGAGGTAACGGAAAATCATCCTTCGGACTAGCTCTGTTCAGATCCCGGTAGTCCACACACATTCTCACCTTCCCATCTTTCTTCGGGACTGGCACAATGTTCGCAACCCATGGCGGGTAGTTAGTGACAGCAAGGAAACCAGCATCCCACTGCTTCTGCACTTCTTCTTTAATCTTCATCGCCATGTCAGGTCGAGTTCTGCGCAACTTCTGCTTCACTGGAGGACAATCTGCTCTCAACGGTAGCTTGTGCACAACGATATCGGTATCCAACCCTGACATATCTTGATAAGACCAGGCAAAGATGTCGACATACTCTTTCAACAATGCCACCATTCTGCTCTTGACACTTTCCTCCAAAGCAGCCCCGATCTTCACTTCTTTCTTAACCTCGTCGGTACCCAGATTCACAACCTCAATCGGTTCTTCGTGCGGCTGAATCACCTTCTCCTCTTGTTTCAACAACCTGGCTAATTCCCCTGGCAGTTCACAATCTTCTTCGTCTTCTTCTTCAGCATGATAGATCGGATTGTCGAAGTCATACAAGGGTGTAACAGGATTGTTATCAATGAGATCCGGAGAAGAATCGCATCTACATGAATGTTGATTCATGCATTGCTTTAGAACCGGTGTGACAAATTGAAAAAGAAAAATGAAAATTTGCCATTTTTATTTGTTTTTATTTTTAAACTGCAAAAATAAATGAAAAACAAGGAACACCGCTTTTAATTGAAAAACATCCTTTTATTAATGATGCAAAAATCTTGCAAATTTAAACATGAGGTGACCCTTACAATGAACCATTACGTGTCGGGCAACACATAAGGCTTTCATGCATATAAGACTAAAACAGGAAAAATATTACTCTTCCAGCAGAGTGACCCGGATGATCTCTTCAGCCTTCCAGTTCTGGATTCCCATCCCTGGTGCGCACGGCTTTATCCACCGGTCCATGTCACAGTCGCTGTCAGCATCGTCACTCATCATGCAGATGTGATCCGGATCCAGCATTCCGGCACTTGTGAACGTAACCGACGTACGGCGTCCTCTGCCTTGTCCTGAGCCTCGGCCCGGCTGATACCCCACTCCAAAGCGGTCTTTCTTCGCGGGCACATCCATCATTCTGCCCCAACCAGGAGCCTCTCCATTCTTTACCACCTCAGCGGCCTGCTTATACGAAGAAATAGACGGTTTCTCCTCCTCCTGTTTAGCAAACAGAGCACTCTCCACCTTAACAGTTTCGAATGCCTGACTAGGCGTCTCCCAGATCTCGCCGTCCATCTCCACGTATTTGAATGAGGACAGGTGGCTGACAAAGATGTCCTCCTCCCCACAAACAGTGACAACTTGGCCTTCCCAGATGTACTTCAGCTTTTGGTGCAAAGTCGAGGTTACTGCCCCAGCAACATGAATCCACGTCCTACCCAACAAGCAACTGTATGCCGGCTGAATATCCATGACATAGAATGTCGACTTGAACACCTCTGGGCCAATCTTCACTGGCAGCTCAACCTCTCCAAACACGGCCCGCTTTGACCCATCAAAAGCCCGCACTATCAAATCAGTCGGAGTCAAAATCAGCCCATCACAGTTTAGCTTCGCCAGAGCCTTCTTCGGCAACACATTCAAAGAGGAGCTGGTATCAACCAGCACATGCGAAAGCACGGCTCCTTTGCATTCCATCGCAATGTGTAGCGTCCGGTTGTGATTCCTCCCATCCACCGTCAGGTCCATGTCTGTAAAGCCCAGCCCATGGCTGGCATGCACATTGGACACGACCGTCTCCAGTTGATTAATGGTAATCTCTTGGGGAACATAGGCTTTCTTCAATATTTTCAATAAAGCCTCCCTATGCCCCTCGGAGCTCAACAGCAATGACAGAATGGAGATTTTGGACGGAGTCTACTGCAGATGGTCAACCAACTTGTACTCTGACTTCTTGATGATCCTCAAAAATTCTTCAGCATCATCATCAAGTTTTTCTTCCGACCCAACCGGCGCCGATGTCACTACAGAAGTACTATTATCCACCACAGCTTTTCCCTTTGCCCTGGCTAAAGCCTCGGCCTTTTCTTTTTTCTCTTTCTCTCCTTCTCCTCCCCTCAGGGCATCTGGAGCAAATAATCTTCCACTGCGAGTGAAACCGCTGGGACCGACATTATCCACCTTTAGCACGGCAGTTTCACTTGCAGTTTGGTCGTCTACCTTCTCCCCATTACAGTAGACCTCTCCACCATAATGCCAAGGTACGGCATCATCTTTGTCGTATGGAATTGGTCCAGGTACCGTGATGGTAACCGGAGCCGCTTCCGCAAGATTCGACAAATCCACCGGATCAAAGTAGATCGTTATGGTGGAGACCTCCTCTTTCCCCGAATCAACCTTCTTTTCAACCACAATACTCCCCTCGTCCATCAAACCCTGGACAGTCTCCCTCAACAATATGCATCCCTCAAATGCAACAGAACACTCGGCACAATCATCATTACAGCCCGGATGAACCCCATTCTTCAACAACAGTCCCTTGACCTCAGCCAACAGAGTCCTCAGTTGATCAACAGACAACAACCCAACTCGGTTCTCCTCGGAGATTGCATTCACCCCCCTCTGACCCTGTGCAGGCATGGGATTGGCATTGACATTGGGAGATGGTGCGAAGTTGATTGCCTTTGAATCCACTAGGTCTTGAACTGTGTGCTTAAAAGCTTTACAGTTCTCAATGTTATGTCCGGGCGCACCTGAGTGGAATTCACACTTTGCATTCTCGTCATAGCTGGTCGGCCTTTGATCAGGTCTCAAAGGCGCCAGGGTCCTTGTCTGCACCAGCCCCAAGTCCATCAGCTTCTTGAACAGAAAAGAATAGGTCACCGGAGGCCTATCAAATTGTCTGTCCACTGCTCTCCCTCTGACTTGGTACCCGGCCCTCTGTGGCCTCTGCTGGAACGACTGCCTTTGTTGTTGTTGCTGCTGCTGTTGCGGTTGTTGTTGTTGTTCAGCAGGAATGGTTACCGCAGCAGTGTGCTGAAAGTAACGATCCCTACTGGGTCCTCGTTGAGCATACACAGCGCTTGTGTCACCCTCCTTCTTCCTCTGACCGTTATTACCAAACGGCTTCTTCGACCTAGACGACGAAGAAGACGCAGTACCCTGAATCTTCCCAAGCTTCAACCAGCTCTCTATTCTTTCCCCTGCCACGACAATATCAGAAAAGTTGGTTACCGGACAACCAACCATTCTTTCAGCAAATGCCCCCTGCAGGGTCCCCATGAAAAGATCTGACATCTCTCTGTCAACAAGAGGAGGTTGCACTCTGGCAGCCAACTCTCTCCATCGTTGGGCATATTCCTTAAACCCTTCATTATTCTTTTGAGACATACCCTACAGCTGGGTACGACTCGGAGCCATGTCCGCGTTGAACTGATATTGCTTGAAGAACGCGTCCCCAAGATCCTGCCAGTTTTTAATATCTGAGGACTTTAGCTTGGTGTACCATTCCAAGGAGCCTCCGGACAGGCTGTCCTGGAAGAAGTACATCCACAGCTTCTGATCCATGGTATACGCCGAGATCTTGCGGACAAAAGCCTGCAAATGCGTCTCAGGACAAGAACTTCCATTGTAACGGTCAAACGTGGGCGCCTTAAACTTCTGCGGGATCACAATCCCCTCAACAAGCCCCATATTCGACATATTGACCACCCCAGGAGTGGCATAACTTTCCAGCACTTTAATCTTCTCAGCCAACAGCTGAATCTCCTTGCTTTGAGGCTGGACCCCATACTGACCCAAGGGCTCATTATGCATTGAAAACTGGTCTGCTTCCCTGTCTTCCTCTCTGTCCTCATCAAACCCGTAGAATGGAGGCAACAGACCGTCCTTCATATTCTGACCCGGCCCAGGTTGACCACCAGCAGTACCAAAACCAGCGGCATTATTCACTATACCGACCGTTGTCCTCTTTCCGCCATCTCTAGACCCCAGCCCCTGGTTGGAGACACCATCCAGGTTTATACCACTGTTTGCTGCTGAAGCCCGCTCGAGCTTTTCAACTTTATCAGCCAGAGCTTTCTGACCAACTGCAAAGCCTTGCATGATGTTGATCAGCTCATTCATTTTATCTTTCAGCTCGAGGATATCTGTGTTGGGAAGATCCATGAGTCTGGGAGTGTTGCGTCTTGTGAAATATCTGTGAGGTCGGGTTGAGTGCAAAGGTACAGTTCTGCGAGCACGAGCAATGATTCCTGAAACAATCAAGCACATTAGCAACAGATACCTGCAAAATAAAACACAAGTTATTATGATCAATGCATGAGTGCAGTGTTTATCCACATGAGGAACACTTTGTCTCTTGATCCTGGTTTCATCGAGACAAACAACAATTTGGCAGCAATATACTGATATTCAGCATTTGATTTATCATACAGATCAGAGATATATGATTTAGCAAGATACCCCCAACCATGTGTGTGCTTGTGTAAGTGCATACGGTAAAGCAAATAAAGCTTGGAGATTAATCACAGAATGAAAATAACCATCGCATAGCAAAAGTGCACAAACAGGGCCATAGTCATACATCAAATCAGATACAAATCTCCAGAATCGGGAAAGAAATACAGGCAAATGAATTCCGTCAACAAGCCTGACGGTAATCCAATACAAATGAAAGATCTAGCCTGATGAGGGTCCCACAGATGGCCCTATCTCCGCTTCCATCTTCGCGAACTCTACGGCGAACCTGAGCTCGGTATTCTCCTGCTGTAATCTCCCCACCTCCTTCTGGTGAATCTTCATCTGCCTGAAGTAATGATCTCTCTCGGCGATGATCTTCATGCTCTCTGTCTCCTTAACCTTCAGCTTGGCTTCCCACTCAGCGATGAGAACTCGGACTCTGTCGTCCCTCTGATCCCTCACGAGAATCTGCCTCCTCTTCTGATCCTCAATGACCTTTGCAGCTCTGGCTAGCTTCTCCTTAGTGATGTCGTGCTCTCTGGTAGATGATGCTAAGGCTTGACTGACCTTCCCATAGTAGGCAGTATCCATCTCAAAGCGCTTTGCTTCTAAGGCATGTCACTTGTCTTGATCTTCCATCTTCACCCTGATCTCCTGATTGGCCATCTGAAACCGAGCAACAGTCATCTCCAATGCCGCCTTCTCCGCAAGCAACTGATCTCTGGCTTTCTTCATCTCGAGGAATTCCTCCATGCTGACAAAAGAACTCGGACCCTCAATCATAGGACACCGAGGATCACCTCCTGGAAATGGTAGAAATGTAATCTCAATTCTCTTCCGAAGCCAATCATCGAATAGGGGAAAATACCGACTGTTGACCTTACCATAAGGAACCTTGCCCTTTCTCTGGATATCTCGCCACTCATCCAATACTTGCCTCAGCTTGGCCTGATTGCCATCAATCGGGAAGTAAAAAGACTCCTGGATCTCCCGCCCGAGAGGAGGACCCTCTACAGCAAGCCTCATCTGTCTCCTGAGAAGCACCGGGTTGTAATTAATGCAACCCTGAACTCCCACGAGAGGCACATTAGGAAGACTCCCACAACTGTATATGAAATCCTGTCCAGCCAGACCATTATGAGTCCATGCTATATCATCAGCCCGCAAACCCATCAACCTGAAGGACCACTTGACCGAAGGATCAAGATGAGCAAAAGCACCTCTGGAAGGCAAATACCCCATAAACCACCTGAAGAGTAACTGAGCACATCACCGGACCAAACCACCACGTCTCTTCTCGTTCCTGTTATGAACCGAGTAGTAAACATCTCCGATCAGAGTAGGAATAGGGTTTCTCTGCATGAACAGTCTGATAGCATTATGGTCCACAAAGCTCTTCTGATTAGGAAACAAAATAATCCCATAAATGCTCACAGCCACCAAAGCACAAACCGTCTTCCAGTTACCCACTGCAACATGTTCCTTGGCATTAGCTTCCAAGAAACTCAAATGAAATCCAGGTAATTTCCCCTTTTCCTTCAAACCCTCCTTGATCATTTCCGGACTCAAATAAAGAGCACGGGAAATCCCAAGGACATCAGGCTCCACCCTAGTAACATGGAAAGGAATCTGATCACGGATCTGCATACCCAGGATGCTGGCATAGTCCTCCATCAGAGGTCCCAACAAATAATCTGGAAATACGAAACATCTCAGCCCCGGATCATAGAACTGGAGAAGAGTATGAATGGCGCTCCTGTCACTGTCAGTGAGTCTGAAAACCATCTTCAGGATACTACCGTATGCCTCTCTGAACATCCCCACATGGTCGGGTGTAATCAATGCAATCATCTCCTTCAGCATACCAATCTCTGGATCAAAGAAACTGTAGG
Source organism: Lathyrus oleraceus (assembly GCF_024323335.1). Taxonomy (NCBI): domain Eukaryota; kingdom Viridiplantae; phylum Streptophyta; class Magnoliopsida; order Fabales; family Fabaceae; genus Lathyrus; species Lathyrus oleraceus. Next base: position 43,165,165 of record NC_066581.1, read on the forward strand.
CAACATCAGGTTTCAAACCGGTCCTCATATCTGAGCAGAAATCTCTCAACCAAGATCTCGATCAAAAGTGTCCCTGCATATGGGTAAACATGTGTTAGATGCAGGTAAATGCAAAATGTAATGATGTTGATGAATGAATGCAATGCATTGCCATCCTCCAAGTCATCTGATCATCTGCTTTGAACCACAGCCCGGATCTCTGAACTGATCACAACCATCTGAGGGAAAACGTAACCACAAATCCACCTCAAGGGTTCCGAAATAAACGGAAGACAGATACACCATCATCATCATCAAACCATCTCTGAACAGATACCAATAACCATCTGAATCGGCCCGGGGAATCCTGAAATAAACGGATCCCCACTGATAAATAACACGGACAGCACTTCGGCGTCTCTGAAATAAATGGCCATAAATCCGACTTATAAATATGACTCTGATCCACGGAACAAAAAGTCACCATCAAAGTCACCATCTGAACATCTGAAAGAAACACCCTCCCCTCACAGGTAAATTCTAATCAGGTCACCCTAAGGCGGATAATAGTCTCGACAATCGGGCGGAGATACTCAATGGATTTGCCCTTTCGGGTGTGCCATTGTAGCTCCCTTAAGATCGTCTAAACCAAAGATCCGGGAAATGATCGGTCACCAGAGTCAACAGCTCAAATGAAGTAACTCAACCAAAGTGGATACTCCACAGAGGCAAGCACTATCAAATAAACCTCGTCCGGCTTGTGGTACATCACGTTGCCAGGCACATGTTGACCTAACATGAAGGAGGCAACATGAGACCACACTAATCCTAGGTGTATACTCGGGCCTGGGTTTTAGCCCCACTCAGAACACCCACCCCAAACAGAGGAACCACCTGCACAGAGGACGGCAACATGATAGTATGATGCATGCAAATATTTATGCAAATATATACACAGTCAGAATAATAAATGCAATAAATAAAACAAAACAAGCAACCTAAACCTTCCTAGAGCGTGTAGCACCTCAAATTTGCACCTATCATTATGCATACATTTTTTATATTAGGTCATAGCATATCATGATCCATTGCATAGCATTTGCATTGTCCCTCAGTTGCCTCAAGTGCAAGCAATCAAGAATTAGGTCAAACTAATCTCCTGATCAGTCAACCAAGCAAGCAAAGGAATTTCTCATTGAATCAAGGCCTTGGGGTTTGTCCAACAAGTTCACATGGATTGGAGGTCTATTTGAAGTATTTTGGTCAAGGGTTGAGGGCTCAGAGGTCAGCAGTTCATACACAAACAGTCAAAAACCCTAAAAAAGTCAACTGTCAGTCAAAGCAGTGGATGGTGGTCATTCTTGTGGAATTGGGGCACCATGATCAAGAATCAAGAGTTCATACAACTTGGGACATCATTTGAAGTCAAGTTCTCAAAGAATTAGGGTTTGGAAGTCATCAGTCAATGCACAATCAGTCAGAAACCCTAAAAGTCAACTGTTGGTCAACTGTCCATTTAATCAGTGATTTGATGATTGGAATTGGTTTGTGAGAGTTCATTCATGTCCAAATAGTCATCATATATCATGCCAAACACCATCATGGAGGAATTTGAAGCCAGATCATGAATTTCCCAAAATGGAAACTGGGCCTGTAACTGAAACCTGCCATAAATGGAAAGTCTTGATCCTCAAACCTACATCATGATACAAGCCTCAAATGAATTTTTGCCCAACATGAAAGTTGAAGATCTTGTTCTCCCATTTCCAAAAAGTCCAAGAACTCTCAATTCCCATGTGTGGTTGGCAAGTTATGGTCGAATCGATTTCAGAAAATCTTGAACTTTAGAGGGCCATATCTCTCAAACCGTTTGGCCAATTTTGGTGGGGTTTTTTCCTACAAGTCACATTTGATCCCCTCTTTCCAAAAATATAAATTTCATGTGCCAAAACTTCACCAATCAAAATGGCATATTTTGACTTTTCTCATTTAAATGTAAGTTTGACCAAGAGTTGACTTTTTGATATAAACATATTTTCAACATTTGGCCAATTGGGAAAGCTCAGAAATGTCATTTAGAATGTGTTTGCAAAGTCAAAATATGCAGCACATGTGAATCATACTTGGTTGCTTGAATTGTAAGAAAGGTACAATTTCACCATACTTGTCCATGCTATCCACCATACCACACTTTGTACTCCTAAACAGAAACTTAAACCTGATTTTGCTGTCAATTTAGAACCACAATTGTGCAGCCATAACCAATAGTACAAGGAGGCCATGCTTATTTGCTTAAAAAGATGGAGAGCAAGTACATGTTTTCATGGAATTCATCCTACAGCCATGCCTAGAACCAGAAGGCAGCAGGATTGTCCATAATTCTCTGTCACTGATAGCAGCAATGGCAGCATGAAAAACCACAATTGAAGGACATTGCCTTGCCACCAAAAGCAGGATTCAACAACAGTTTTTTTGGTGAGGTATCTTCTGTCATATTAGGGACAGTAGCAGGATGGCAGCATGACAAAAAGAAACATTTTGACCAAGGCAAATTGATTATGCATTCTTATTCAAAAAGCTCACTTGCCTTGCATTTCCAAAAGAACAACCATACCTCCATACCATGCAGCAGACTTAGGATGTATTTTCTGTCCTTTTGAGGACAGTAGCAGACCAAGGCCATAATTTGCTGACTGGTAGCAGCAATTGGAGCATCACACAAAAACCATTTTGGCCGAGATGGGAAGGGGACTGTAAAAGCAGCATACCACAAAGAACCTTCACTCATTTTTCCAACCAAAACCCTTGCTTTGCATTTCTTTTGCTGTCAAAAAGCATCAAAGATACAACACAACAAAACTAAGGCTGGCTTGACACATATCCTGCATGATTTTCCTGCCACTTGTAGACAACAGCACACCTTTTCATTCTTGAAGCAGCCAACCTAACCAACAAGGCCATGGCTCACTCTCTCAACTGACCCTGCTACTTGCATCTTAATCCTTCCTGTCCAAACTCAAAAAAAAAGCCTCTCACTTTGCTTGTGCATTTTCTGTCCAAACCTTGTCCACAATACCAAAATAGACCAACCTTGCCTTGCTTGATAACAGGACTGCACTCACCCTTGCTATTTGCATCTCACTCCTTCTGTCCAAAACTTCCAATAACCCACCCTGCCTTGCCAACCAACATGACATAGCAGACCAACAGACCTCATACATTCAAACAAAAATCTCACTTGCATTTTCTGTCCAAAAGCTATCCAAACACACAATGAACCTGACCTGGCCTGGCTTGAGATAGTCATCAAACACATAACAAAAACACACTAGCATCATCAAATCAACAAGAACTGCATTGATTCACTCATTCCAAAAATCACACCTTGCTACTTGCATTTCAATTTCTCCTGTCCCAAAACAAAAAGCACTAAAATCCTGCCTTGGCAACCATAGCATTTTGTTCATCTCAATTTCTCATCATTGCCAAACAGCAGCCAACCCTCATAACAAAAGCCTTGGCTCTCATTCACTCAAAACCTCACTTTGCTTGCCTCTTCAAACAATCAGTCAAACTTCCAAAACCTGAGCCTGGCCATGATTTTTTCTACATCCAAGCAACATGTTGAACCTCTTTTGAACTCCTTTCTTCAACTGTAAGAGCCCCTTGCCTGACTGCTACAAGGGACATCTTCCATGACAGTCCAGGTGTGAAGCCATTTCAAACCTTTCCAAGCCAAGGCATCTTCACTATTCCTCATTGTGAGCACAAGGGAGCATCTGTTTCACATCAAAACCAACAAACCACATCTGTACCGCGACTGCTCATCAAATTTGGTCAGGATTCGACCTCCTTATTTTGTTAAGCTATTACATGTTTTAGTTAGGTCTTCTCATGCTGAGCTTAACAATGTTTGTGTTTTTAAAAATGGTTGAGTAATGATCGAGTTATGTTGAAATGAAGATGGATGGTTCAAACTTGTTTTGTTTGTTTCTTATTGTCCAGTTTGCTTTAGTGAAAAACATAGTTGGATTCATATTGCTTGTTGTTTGCTGATCATTTTGGTATATGCAATTGCTTTTTTTGGGAGAAAATTGGTTGGGTCGAATTTGAGAGGGATGAATGTTGTTTCCTGTAGCAGAAACCCTAGCCTTCCAATGCATTCTCCAGGATTTTCCTTTGTCTCACGTGTTACTGTACCCGCGCCCCAGAGCCAATCAAATCATTTCATTTTACTGGCCAAAACGCAGCGTTTAAGTTAGTGAACCATGGAATTACATTTATGCCATTCTTGTTTCATCATTTCATCTTATTTCTTCAATTATTTCATCAAATTTCCAAAATTCATAACTTGCTCATTTTTGATCCAAATTCAATGGGATTTTTTGTGTTGTGTTCATCATGATCTCTACTTTTTTATCATTATTTTTCCAGAATTTTTGGATGGGTGGTTTTTAAATGGCCTTAGGGTTTGTGACATGTGACCAAATTTTGTACACCTTGCCAAATCAATTGTGAAATGATGAGAATGTATCCAATGGCTCCCAAATTTTTTGTGCTTAAACTAGACACATTCATGGTGATTTTGGTGTAGAGTTTGTGAATTTATCATTTGTGGTTTGTGAGTTATGATTTTTTGAATTAGGGTGTGACAATTTGTGTCACACCATTGATGTCCAACTTCATGATTTTCATTACCATGCTTCCTTACATCCAAATGACCCCAAACTTTGCAGGAACCTACTCTTGTATGTCTAGTTGACTTGTGAATTTTCTTGGATTTAATTGAACTATTTTCCATTTGTTTGAGATTTTTCTTCCCTGCCTAGTCAAATGTTGACCTTGTGTGACACATGTTCCCATTTCATTTGTGAAATTCTCATACTTTACTAGATGGACATGAAATTTGCATGAGATGACTAGACATCCTCATCTTTGCCATGGCTTTAGTCCCATTCATTTATCATACACCATCTTTGACTTATGATTTTTCTAAGTTGATGCATGTTTGGTTGACTTCTATGAGCATGTTCAAAATTGCTTTGACTTTCTGATTTTCATTGACTGCCTTCCACTTGTCCAAATGGGATGAAATTTGACATGCTTACCATGCTATGTGTTAGGTTTGATCATGATTTATTTGGTGATTTTTGGAAAATGTTTGGATTGCTTTTGATGCAAGTCTTGTTGTTGACTTCTATGAGCTTCTGTTTGCCATGTTTTGACCTAAATGGTTCATGAAATGATGATAGTGATTGATATGGATGTGAATCCAATTGGTTGTGTTTCCTAGTGTTTTGAACATGATTTTGGATACTTGACCCTTGCTGTTTGGACTTTCTCATTCACTTTTGACCCTAGGCTTGCCCTAGTGGTCCTGTTACTCACCTTTGAGTTTGTGATTTCAGGTTGACCATCAAATGACCAATGAGACCAATTAATTTGATTGAGCTTACTCAAGTATCATTGTCTAACCTCTTTGTTTTGTAGGTGGCTTGGCTCACATGCCTTAAGCCTTATGCCATGCACATCCATGTGCCTTTAATTGACTGATGGTGTCTGTTTCTGTTTGTTTTGTTTGAAGTTGCATACTAACATCTGCTTGACTGTTTCAGGTGCTTTAGTTGCTTAGTTCCTTATGAACTTTTTGCTTTGCTTTGCTTGTATAAGCAATTTGCATTGAGGTATGTCTCTTTTACTTCATGTAGTCTGGAAGACCTGGCCTGTTACTTGGTCAGGCAACTGTCTGAAGTCCTCCTTAAGAGGCAATGTTTGTGGGTGTTTACTTTTGTCCTTGCATAGAGTCAAAGACCTCCTAAGTGAAGAGGCAATTGGTGGAAGGTAGGGATATGCAATCTATCCCCCACTATTCAGTGTGTCATCTGCTTTTGCTCACACCACTGTGTTGATGCATTGCAGATACAAACCCAAGATCTTGTACAATTGTACAGTTGAGTCAGTTTTAAATGTGTAGAAGGGTTCCCACTTTCTGAACCCACACATTCTTGTCTTGAGCTCTCCCAGGCCAGGGATAAGAGCTGTGAGGTCTCATCCTCACTTCATCCTTTCATCTGCTTCACCTTAGCCCCTCAATGGCAAGGTTAAGAGCAACACTCACCCCATTCCAGAGGTTTGTTTGTTGAGGTTGATATGACCCCTTGACTAAAACCTAACCCTTGTTTGAGCCACTTGTTTGTGTATAGCGTGTGCTATCTGTGCTTGTAGGATAGTTTGACTTGCTTCCTGTGCAAGATAGGATAGTTTGACTTGCTTCCTGTGCAAGTTAGGATTAGTTTAGACTTGCTTCCTGTGCAAGTAGGTTTTGCTTGGCTTGCTTCCTGTGCAAGTTAAGTGTGTGTGTGGCTTGCTCCCTGTGTGAGCCATACTTAGGATAGGTTGGCCCTTGTGCCATTTAGCTAGAAACCTTAACTTAGGGATGATTTGCATGATAACATCTAGGCTCGAGTCGTAGTCTCCCTAGTTGTGTCTCCCTCTGTTATCTGGTTAGGCTAGTCCTTTATCCCTGCGTAGGGGAACTACATCGCCCTGATCTTCATACCAGATGAAGTATGTAGGCAGGAGATTGAGCTGATCTCTCCGGGCGCCCTTTTTTCTTTTTGTGTGTGTTGTCTGACAGTTGCTAGGCTCGAGTGCCTGACTCCTTAGCAATTTGTCGCCTGTGTCTTTGTTTTGTCTTGTTGTGTGCTTGGAAGCTGATGTAAGTCCATCGAGTGGCATTTGGGTTCCAGTGTGGGTTTGTTGGTTCGGATGCTGATGTAAGTCCAGTGATTGGCATTCAGGCTCCACGTTTGCCTCTTTGTGTGTGTTTTGGTTCGGATGCTGATGTAAGTCCAGTGATTGGCATTCAGGCTCCACGTTTGCCTTTGCCTGTGTTTGTTTGTGTGCGTGTCAGCCGAGCTACGAATGCTCTGATTCTTCTCTCGTCCGAGAAGATACGTATGCATAGGATGCGATATCCTAGCGAGCATGTGTCGTTTCCCCAGTCCGAACTACTTCGACTCTGATGTCTATGCCTGATAGACTAAGTGGGCCCAGGATGCGATATCCTGCCGAGTCAGTTTCGGTCAGTTTCTTGTGTCTCTTTCAGCCAGTGTGTGAGTATTTGAGCAGTGTTTAGCAACCAATTTTCCTTTCTAGTGTGCGTGGATCCCGTAGAGTACTACGGATGCGTAGGGGTGCTAATACCTTCCCTTCGCATAACCGACTCCCGAACCCATTCTCTTTGGTCGCGAGACCATGTCTTTTCCTAGGTTTACTTCGAGCGTTTCCTTTCCCTCTTTTGGGATAAATAACGCACGGTGGCGGCTCTGTTGTTCTTGTTTTCCCGCCGGTTTTTCGCGCGATGCGACAGAGCGCTAGGAAGGACTCGCTTAGGGAAGATGGACCAGCACAGGTCAACATCTATGAATTCCCCAGCAGAGTCGCCAGCTGTCGCATCCGCGAAAAAACAACCGGCGGGCTAAAACAAAAAAACAAACAGAGCCGCCACTGCGCGTTATTTATCCCAAGATAGGGAAAGGAAACGCTCAGAGAAACCTGGAAAAAGCATGGTCTCGCGACCAAAGAGAAAGGGTAAGGGAGTCGGTTACGCAAGGGGAAGGTATTAGCACCCCTCACGTCCGTCGTACTCGACGGGATCCACGCTCTAAGAAAAGAAAAGGTTGCTAAAACACCACACACGCACACGCACCGAAGACAACACAGATGGGGTTAAGAGAAAGAGAGCTCGATAGGACGTCGCATCCTATGCCTACGTATCTCGTCTGGAACGAGAATCAGAGCTGCCGTAGTTCGGCTCACGCACGCCAAACAAACACACAAACACACAGGCAAACATGGAGCCTGAATGCCAATCACTGGACTTACATCAGCATCCGAACCAAAACACACACAAAAGGGCAAACGTGGAGTCCGACCGCCAATCTCTGGACTTACATCGGCATCCGAACCAAAACACACGCACACTGGAACCCGAATGCCACTCGATGGACTTACATCAGCTTCCAAGCACACAACCCCACAAGTTAATAGGGAGTCGGGAACTCGAGCCTATAACTGTCAAGCATACACACAAAAAGAAAAAAAAGTGCCCGGAGAGACCTCGCACGGTCTCCTGCCTACATACCTCGTCTGGAACGAGGATCAGGGCGATGTAGTTCCCCTGAAAGGGAAAGAAATTCTAGCCAGAAACCAAGGGAAGACACACTACCAGGGAGCTGTACTCGAGCCTAGTGTTATCATGCATCATTGCCCTATGTTAAGGTCTCTATCTACTTGCACAACAGCAAGCTAATCCTATCCAGGAACGAAGCAAGCATACAAGCATTAATCAAAATAAAACAAACATTTCAAGCAAGTATTCACGTAGCACACACTATATCCAGTCAAGTGGGCTCAAACAATGGGTTTGACTGCCTAGGCAAGTCATCTGTACAAGGTAGTATTAGCTCTTAACCTTGCCATTGAGAGGCTAAGGTGAAGCTGATGAAAGGTGAGTGAAGATTAGACTTCACAGCTCTTATCCCTGTCCAGGGAGAGCTTCAGACAAAGGAGCGTGGGTCCAGAATGGAGAGACCCTTCTACGCTCAAAGACTCTGACTCGATTGTGCAACAGCACAAGATCTTGGGTTTGTGTCCCAATGCATCAACACAATGGTGTGAGCAGGGGGACGACTCAACAGAATAGCGGGGGATAGATTGCATATCCCTTGGGTTCCGCCAATTGCCTCATAGAGGTCTTTACCTGCTTGGCACAAAAGTAAACAATCACAGACATCGCCTCTTAAGGAGGACTTCAGACAGTTGCCTGGCCAAGTAACAGGCCAGGTCTTCCAGACTACATGAAGTAAAGAGAGTCTACCTCAACTGGTTTAAAAAACCAAGCAGCAGCAAGCAAGTTCTTAAAGAACTGTAAGCGACTAAATGTACCTGAAATCAATCAAGTATCATCAATACTCAGACAAACCAACAATAAACAGCAAAAGTCAATCTATACAGACAACACAAGTTAATGCACATAAGTGCAAGCCATGAGCTCAAGCTCAAGCATCAAACCTACAACACAAAGCCAATGTTAGTTCACAACATCAAACAATCTCAATTTACAACTTGCACTTTTTCCCTTAAGCCTTTTGCATTTCAACCTGAAAATCCACACCAAATGTGAGAAACTAGACCACTAGGCCAAGCCTAGGGTCCAAAAGGGATAAAAATTCTAAACAGCAAGTGCAATTCAACCAAAATCACATTCAAACAAATTAAAAGCAAATGCAATTGGTCCCATGCTCATATCCTTCACCATTATCATTTTATGCACAATTTAACATCAAACATGCAATTTGCAACATCAAAAGACCAAACAGAACTATCTCACTCAAAAGCATACCAAAACAATTCAATTAATTCCATAAAAATTCACACCTAAACAGGACATATTCAATGTATAGCATGTCAATTTTCAGCTCAATTGGACAGAAGGAAGTAGGTCAATGAAAATCAAGAAGTCCAGACACATTTATATAAGCCAATTCAAGGCATCAACACAAGCATCAAATTCCATAAATCATAAAACAGTGACAACAATTAAGAAATGAATGGGATTAAAATCATGATGTCCTACAATGTGTCTAGAATGCTCATGTCAAATTTCATCTTCATCCAATACAATATGAGAATTTCACAAACAAAATGCCAACATGTGTCACACAATGTCACAAAATGAGCATACAGAGAAGAAAATTATCAATCAATTAGAAAACTCCATCAAAAATTCCAGCAAAATTCACATGTAATCTTGACATATCAATGATCATCCACACAAAATTTCAGCTCAAATCAACATTCCTAAGCCAGGAAAATAAAATCATAAAGTTGACCTAGCTTGGTGTGACACAAATTGTCACACCTCTATTCAAAAAATCATATCTCCATCACCAAGTATCCAAAAATCACAAACTCTACATGAAAATCACCATCAACATGTCCAGAACAAGCACAAAAAATTTCATTCATTTCTTTGGAAGTATGAGCATTTCATGAAGGTTTTGGCAAAACATACAAAAATGTGACACATTCAACAAACCCTAGGTCAATTATTTTTCTACACATGCAAAAAATCCACAAAAATAACCATTAAATTCTACACATCATCATGAAAATGGTGCAAAAATTTTCACAAAATTTGGATGTGTTTTGAGTGAGATATGAATTTATAAAGATCATGTAACAAAATGAAATAACCAAAAGAAAAAGAAATGAAATAATTATTAATAATTAAATCCAGTGGCATTTTTGCAATTTTGAGGTCCAGGCGCAAAACGACGCTGTTTGGCTAAGTGAAAAAGGTGCTTCCTGATTGGTAGTTGAGCGCGGCAAACAACTAATTCAAATGGCAAATGCATTTCATGGATCAAACACGCTACTGTTCATGTTCTTGAGCAAACAATTCCAGAAAATTGCAGAAAATGAAGAACAATGAAACTCAACCAAAATCAACAAAATTATAATCAATAGAACCGTCTCTCAACCTAGATCACAAATATGCTAACGATTTCTCTCAACTCTCACTGTAGCGACGGGATCGAGCAGAAATAGAAACGAGCACAAAACTTCAAATCGATATAACTCATTCAATAGTTAATCATTTCAAAAACCACGCACATCATGTTAATCTACATTAAACGCACTACAATAAGCATATGATAATTTAAGAAATGGTGAACTTCGAATTTATGCACCTTGAATGAAGCAGCTGTTAAATTCGATGTTTCTTCGAGCCAAAACCAAAAACAGATGAAGAAGAAGGTTGAGGAAGCTTATTGGAAGAAGATCCTTGGCTCGAGGTTGCTTAAATTGCAAGAATTCTCAAATCACCATAGATGAGTTCATGATGAACAGTCGCGGTTTTGAAGCTTTTAGCAATGATTCCTCAAAACAGATGGAGATCTTGACTTGTAGAACACGAACCAAAAAGAATCAAGCAATTTGATTGAGATTTGATGGAGTTTGGATCAAAATCGTTTGATGAAGATTTTGGAGAGTTTTTGTGAATTTGGAGGGAAAGTTAGTTAGGATCTTGAGAATTGTGATTATGATTTGCAATTCAGTTATGATTAATAATATATACTCCATCCTTAATCACACTCTTAATCCAAATTTAGCAAAAATGAGTTTAATTAGTGTAATGTGATTTAATGTGAAAGTTCCAAAATGGCCTTGCCAAATATTGCCATATGACAGCTCATGACAGCTCAAACAAGTTTCAATTTGCATTTGGAGTGTGTCGCAAAAATCCTCATCTCAAAATTCCATGTATTTCTCAACTTGGACCATTTTGCCCTTGGATTTTAATTGATGCACTTGAAAATTGACCTTTTGCATTGACCATTGTTGATGAATTTTGATTATGCACCATGAAAGTACATGTGAAATTGGGTTTGCTCATAAGAAGATCATCCATTTTGGACATTCCATGTGGAAGTTATGCCACTTTGATTATAGGTATTTTTTGGAAAATGAATGGACCATAACTTGCCAACCATACATGAGAATTTCAAGTTCTTGGACGTTTTGGAAAGGTAAGACCAAGATCTACAACTTTCATGTTGAACAAATTTTCATTTGAAGCTTTTTTGGACATGTAATTTTGTGGTGAAAAACTTTCCATTTTTGGAAACTTCCATTACAAGTCACTTTCTATTTTTGGCAATTTTTGTCCTGACTTTATTTTCTTCATTCTTGAGCTTTGACATGTCAAATAACACTTATTTCAACATGAATGAAGTCTATCCAACTCTCTCCCACCTCCAAATCCATAAAATCAAGCACAGTTGACCACAGTTGACTTTTTCAACTGATAGATGAATTTGGCAATGCACTGATCAATCTGAGCCCCAATCTTCTAATGAAATGGCTCAAGGATGAAACCCTAGCCTCAATAAGCTCAATACAATCATGAAATGATCCCCATATCCATCATAGACCCCATCTCCTTGCTATGCCCTGATTGGCCCAATGCAACTGATTAGGGTTGACCAGTGGTCAAAACCCTAATCTCAAGGTATCTGATCAATCTTCTGAATCTCTTGGATGATATCAAGACCATGATAATGATGATGTACCATTTCAACCAAGATGAAGCTCAATCTCCTTGAGAAATCAAAAACCCTAATTCACAGCCCAATCCTCAGATGGCTAATGATCAGTCAATAAAACCCTAGGCTTGCATCTCCACCTCTTATCTTCTGACCAAGACTTAGGAGGATGATTGGCACAATGTAACCACATGATATGCAATATGCAATGCCTAATGACCTAAAAATGATGTGTAATATGTTAAGCTAGTCCCAAGAGAAGAGGGCAAATTTTGAGGTGTTACACACCCTTCGACCTGAAACCACTATGAACCCTAGATGTAGAGTCGGGTGCCTTATTGTTGATCAAACATTGTCCGTAACTGGATGACCATAAAGACAGTTGATGGGTACTCCACGAAGCATGTTGAGGGACATGAGTGACCTAGATGGAATTTTCCCATCCTACGTAACAGGATAAATGTCTATGGGCCCAATATTGAACTGGACAAGGATGACACGGTTTATGCCTTGTGTTCAATATAGACATAAGGGCAAAAGGATAATTGTACACATAAGTATTATCACAAAAGGATTTGTCAGATCACATGACATTTTCGTGTCTTGGGTAGCAGTGATGTGTTGCTAGATACCGCTCACTGTTTATTATGTTAAATACATGATTTAATATAATTGCCAATGCCGCGAAAACCTATAGGGTCACACACAAAAGGACGGATTGATGAGAGATAGAGTAACTAAGGAACACCGTAAGGTACGGTGCACTTAAGTGAATTGTAGAACATCGTAAGGTACGATGTACTTAAGTAGAAAACGAAATATGGTAAGGTACCACACGCTTAAGTGATTTTGGCATATTATAAGATATGGGCCACATACACTTAAGTGGGCTTTTTAGCTTGCAGCCCACACAAGTGGTTCTATAAATAGAATCCTTGTGTAGAAGCATTTGTGCAGTTGCAATTTTGTTTCTCTCTCTCTCTCTCACTCAAAGCTTTCATTCGTAGCAGCTAGCACTGAGATTGAAGGAATTCGTTCGTGTGGACTGAGTAGAGGCGTTGTCATCGTTCAAGGTTCGTGATCGCTCCGTAGATCTGCATCAAAGGTTTTGATCGTCACAAGAGGTAACGATTCTATCATAGATCATGCCCATTCGTAAGGATCACTAAAGGAGGATTTTTTTTATTCCGCTGCGTTTTGGATCACTCTTCTCCTTCATGTACCACCAATCCCTTTCCCACAAAGAGTTATGGAAAATAAGAAAATTGATGACGAAGACAATGAGAGAGAGAGAGAGAGAGATTTTGGATGTATTCAAAAAGGTGGCAGTGAATATTCCACTACTTGATGTGATTAAGCAGGTCCCGAAATATGCAATATTTCTGAAGGATTTGTGCACACATAAGAGGAGGCTTACCGAAAATGAGAGAGTGAATTTGGGATAAATTTTTTTGGCCCTTATTCATCCTAACACTTCACCTACCAGTTCATCTCTCACTCAGGACATGCCACAAAAGTGCAAGGATCCAGGAACTTTTTCTATTCCTTGTACCATTGGGGATACTAAATTCGAAAATTGCATGTTTGATTTAGGAGCGAGCATTAATGTTAGACCTAATTCTGTGTATAACAATCTTGATCTTGGTCCTTTGCAGCATATAGGTTTAATCATTCAACTAGCGAACAGAAGCAATGTTCGCCCCGCCGGAGTAGTGGAAGATGTGCTTGCTCAAGTTAATGACTTGATTTTTCCTGCAGACTTTTACATTCTTGACATGTATGGAGAAACAAATTCAAGCAGATCACCAATCATTTTGGACAGACTGTTCATGAAAACAGCTAAAATAAAAGTTGATGTTGACGATGGAACCATGTCCATGGAATTTGGTGACATTGTCGCAAAATTCAATATTTTTGATGCTATGAAACATCCCTTGGAAGAGCATTTTATTTTTCAAATAGAGTTGCTTTTTGTAATTGTTGATAAAGCTTATTCTGATTTGTTTTCAGCTGATTTTCTAACTTTATCTGGTTTTGATGATATTTACTCATGTGATGATTGTACTAACACTAACCTTTATGTTGTTTGTGCTGAGATTGATGTTGCCTTGCAGGGTGACAGTGTAAATGAAGTTGTTTATGTAGCTGAAGCTCTTGACATTCCGGTTTCCCCAAACATACCATCCATTGAACAACCACATTCTTTAGAGCCTAAACCACTTCTTAAGGATTCATATTATTCATCAAAGCTTCAACTTAAGCAGAAACATAAGAAGGGAATTGGATGGATCTGGGCTGACACTCGTGATCTTAGCCCATTCATATGTATGCATAGGATCTCACTTAAAGATGAAACAAAAGTAGTGAGACATCCCCGTAATCCTTTAATTCTTGATGTTGTGAAAAAGGAGATCACTTTCACGTGCCCATTCAACATTTTTACTTATTGAAGATACTTCTTTGATCCTGGAATACAAGGAAAATGCACTAATAAAAATTTCAAGGTCAATGGACACTCCCCAAAGCTACTCCATGAGAACCCGACTTTGGAAGAAGAGACTGTAGAAGAGCTCTCTTTGGGGAAGAATGCTTATGCAATCATTTATCGGCCTTGACTCCTCCGGTGTGTTCTATCCTTTCTCTCACTCTTATTTTGTATTTATGATCTTTCATGGAGGACAATGTGTGTTTTAAGTGTGGGGGAGAGAATCATTTATTTGTTTTGTTTGTTTTGCTTTTAGTTTTTGTTTGTTTTGGTTTTTGTTTGCTTTCTTTAAAAAAAATTGCATGCTTTTTCCTTTGATTTTTGAGTTACAATTATGAGTATTTTTCTTAGTTCTCTTAACTAAAGTCTTGTGGTGTGATGTGAAAAATTTGATGTGCATTTTTAGTATGATAGGTAGGTCTAAACTCTAAATTATACATCATTTGTGGTAGATCAATTAACCTTGTGAGATTTTGAGCCTTATATGGATAACATACAAAAATCCATCTCTTTCTTTCTTGTGTGAATCACTCAATTCTGTTAGTCTCTAGAACTTGAATTAACTCTTGTTGATGTTGTTGTTTACTTGTGCACACTAATATGATAAAGGTAGTTTTGTTTTTTGTTTTTTTAGCCAGTTAGCCAAAAAGCCAACTCTGAAATAATATCATCCCTTGTTTGAAACCCCCTTGAGCCTATTATCCATTTTTTTGTTTAAAACTCATTACAAATCGAGAAGTGAAAAACAATGTTATCACCTTATTCAAATGGTTGGAAGAGTCTTGTTTGGAGTTGTGTGGGGTTGAATAATTATATTTGTGATATTTCAGAAGTTGGCAGAAAATGAAAAGAAAAGTAGAAAAAGAGAATAGAAAAGAAAAAAATGAATGAAAAAAATAGAAGGATCTCAAACAATATATATTCCTTTTGAAAAAAGAATAAAAAAAGAAAGGAGAAGAGAAAACATTTACTATAGAGTTGCTGAAGTGAATGAAATCTTTTGTAAATTCAACTCCCGCAGTTTCTTTCAAGTCTCTTTTATCTCTTTGAATTTTAGCCTAGTGCCCCCTTAGGATTTATCTCACCCTTACATTGGCCACGTTACAACCAAATAGAAGTCCTTTTGATATTTGTGTGCATGTATTTCAATTGTGGATATTAGAGTCTTTTCAAGCTTATGGTAGTACGGACTTTCATGTTGTGCTTTGAGTGTAAATAGTTAACCTAAACACTTGAGAGTTGAGTGAATTTTATCCTGTGAGGATCTTACTGCTTTTGATGTACTCTTTGGCAATCTATTTTCCTATCTGCTTTGAATGTCACAAAAAAATTCTCACTAACACCACATTCTTGAAGCTTAGACTTAGAATTTTGCTTGTACCTTGTATCTTGAAAACTTTTTGAAGTACATGCTCTGTTTTCCCTTTTATTTTGAAATTATAATTTTCCTCGGAGTGCAAAAGTTCAAGTTTGGGGGAATTTGATCAATGCATTTTGATGCATATTCTTTTATAATTGTACTTAGGAATTTCCTTAGTTTATTTTACTTATTTTACTATTTTATTATGTTTTTAGATTTAAGTTTATTTTTTGCTTTATTTTATTTTTGTACTTTATTTTCAGCATAAACAATTATTTGATACCTTGTCACTATGCAGATCATAACTTGAGCTATAGAAGTCGGATTAACGTGTTTTGATATGCGTTGGAAAGCTAAGAAGAAAGGATCAAAGTTTCATATTGAAGTCAAAAGCAGATTCGGAGTGAAGAATGGCCAAATAATTCATTGAAGTTCCAGACTTAATTAAAATAGTTAGTTTAGGCCGATTTTTGTAATTTTCGGGTTGGATCCCATAAGGGCCCGAATTTCCCTTTTATTATATTAGGTCTTTCACTGCTACATGAATCCTATTCTGAATTTTGATGATACAATATTGCTTAGAAGATTTCATTGAGAGTTAATTCCCAAAGAGTTGATCTGTTGTATTCGAACTCCACTTTGAGGTTTTTATTAATTTAAGTTTAATTTCAATTTCTTTTCAATTCTTTCTATAAACTCGTTTTCTTAATTTGATTACTTTCGTTTGCTTAGCTCGTTTGTTTCTTATAGGAAAGAGTTGATTAAATTTGATTGTTTGTATGATCCTTAACTATAATCACGTTAGCGTAGTTTTTTCGCTATCATGTTTGATTAAGTCGCGTCTGCTTAAATCTGTTTGCTTAATTCGAAAATTAGGAACATACATCATATAATACCAATGTGCGCTTGTCAGTGGATGTTGTAATCGAATGGGATTGAATCCACTAGGGAATTGAAATTATAAGAATCGATGATAAGTCAGAAATCGATACAATAGATTAGCTTATTTATCAATTTTGCTTTTATCTTTAATCATCTTCAATTTAAGTTTTGAACCTTAAAAAATCCCCCTTCTTTCATTTATTTGGTTATAACATTCAAGAGTCTTTGTGATACGACATTCGAGTGCCGCTTCAATTTTACTACACTTTTAAACTCGTTTTTGACCCGTGTGCGACAGCGGATCAGCGATATGGGTTGAATATGCTGCCCTGGATGTGGAAAAGGCTATAGTGTCCTCAAAATCAATATCGGGGTCGTATGTGTGTCTAGTAGGTTTTAGCCCTGTGATAGCGGCTAGGTTGAAGATGAAGGAGAATGGCCATCCAAGGCGCAGCGGAATATAAAAAATTCTCCTTTAATGATCCTTACGAATGAGCATGATCAGTGATAGAATCGTTACCTCTTGTGGAGATTCAAACCTTTGGTGCAAATCTCTGACAATGATCAACCTTTGATACAGATCCACGGGGCGATCACGAACGTTGAACGATGACAACGTCTCTACTCAGTCCACACGAACGGATTCCTTCAATCGCAGTGCTAGCTGTTTGTGAGTGAAGGCTTTGAGTGAGAGAGATATACGAAATTCCAACTCTTCAGTTGTGTTGTCTGGAGTGTCAATGCTTCTACCCAAGGGGTTCTATTTATAGAACCACTTGTGTGGGCTTCAAGCCAAAAAGCCCACTTAAGTGCATTTTGGCCCATATCTCAGAATATGCCAAAATCACTTAAGTATTTGGTACTTTACCATATTTCGTATTCTTCTTAAGTACACCGTACCTTACGATGTTCCTTAATTATTCTATCTCTCATCAATCCGTCCTTTGTGTGTGACCCTATAGGTTTTCGCGGCGTTGGCAATTATATTAAATCATGCATTTAACATAATAAACAGTGAGCGGTATCTAGCAACACATCACTGCTACCCAAGTCACGAAAATGTCATGTGATCTGACAAAACCTCCTGTGATAATAATTATGTGTATAATTACCCCTTTGCCCTTATGTCTATATTGAACACAAGGTATAGACCATGTCACCCTTGTCCAGTTCAATATTGGGCCCATAGACATTTATCCTGTTAAGCAGGATTGGCAAATTCCATCTAGGACACTCATGTCCCTCAGCATGCTTCGTGGAGTACCTATCAACTGCCTTTATGGTTATCCAGTTACGGACAATGTTGGATCAGCAATAAAGCACTCGACTCTACATCTAGGATCCATAGTGGTTTCAGGTCGAAGAGTGGTATACACTATTATCACCATGAGAATAACTTATGACACTTTGCATAACTTTCTATATAGTATTCTCATAGCGGGTCAATCCAGTATGAATATTACTCTTAATATTCATACCTATGTTTAAGACTTGATAACTCTTTATCCATGATCCATGAGACGTGATCATCAGTCTACAAACATAATAGTCTCCATGCTTTAATGTTATCCCATTTCATAATAAAGCTTGACTACGGACACTTTAAGAATAGTGTCCTTATGTTTAATGTGATCTCATGATTAAGTCATACTTGATACATTAAATGGACTATCTATTCCAGGGACTTTATTAAACAAACATAATAAAGAAAAATGCCTTTTATTATTAATAAATAATTCGATACAAGTACCAAAAGTATTGGCCTCTAGGGCTTATACCAACAATCTCCCACTAGCACTAGAGCCAATTAGACATATCCCTAATGCCCATAGATCTAGTATGGCCATCATGCTTCTGCTGCGCAAGAGGCTTTGTCAGTGGGTCAGCAATATTGTCGAGTGTAGGTACTCTACATATTTTCACATCTCCTCTATCTATTATCTCTCGAATGAGGTGATAACGCCTAAGTATGTGTTTGGATCGTTGGTGAGATCTAGGCTCCTTAGCTTGTGCGATAGCACCATTGTTATCACAATAGAGACCAATGGGATCCACAATGCTAGGAACTATGTCAAGTTCACTAACGAACTTTTTGATCCAAACAGCTTCCTTTGCTGCAGTTGAGGCAGCAATATACTCGGCCTCGGTTGTAGAATCAGCAACTGTATCTTGCTTTGAACTTTTCCAGCTCACAGCGCCACCGTTTAAGCAAAACACATAACCAGATTGCGATCTAAAGTCATCCTTGTCTGTCTGGAAGCTAGCATCGGTGTAACCAATTACAGCCAATTCTTCCTGACCTCCATATATCAAGAATGATTCCTTAGTCCTTCTTAATTACTTAAGGATATTCTTAACAGCTACCCAATGGGCATCACCAGGATCAGATTGGTACCTACTCGTTGCACTTAAAGCATACGAGACATCTGGTCGAGTACATAACATGGCATACATGATAGATCCTATTGCAGATGCATATGGAATCTTATTCATGCGTTCCCTTTCTTCCTTAGTTGAAGGGGATTGTGTTTTTGATAGACACAGGCCATGTTGCATAGGTATGAATCCTTTCTTGGAATCATGCATATTAAAGCGTCTCAGCACTTTGTCTATGTATGTACTCTGACTTAGGCCAAGCAGTTTTTGTGATCTATCTCTATAGATTCTGATTCCTAATATATAGGCTGCTTCACCTAGGTCTTTCATAGAAAAGCATTTCCCCAACCAAGTCTTTACTTGTTGCAGGGTAGGGACATCGTTTCCAATGAGTAATATGTCATCTACATATAATACCAGGAATACGATCATGCTCCCACTAACCTTCTTGTAGACACAAGGCTCATCTTCCTTCTTGATGAATCCATACAGTCTTACTGTTTCATCAAGGCGAAGATTCCATGAGTAGGTCACAGGCTCATCTTGATCCATGAGTAATACATCACCTTGATCAGATATCCATATATCTCAGGTAGGTGACGTATCCTGCCTGACCTACGCTGGTCTTGTTCTACTTGAGCAGGTTGCTCTTACACAACTACTTGTGTTTCCTGCTCTAATTCCTCCATAGGTGTATCGATGCTTTGTGATTCTTGAATTTCTTCAAGTTCTACTTTCCTCCCACTGATTCCTTTGGAAATAAAATCCCTTTCTAGGAAAACTCAAGTTCGAGCGACAAACACTTTTCCCTCAGAAGGATTGTAGAAATAATATCCTCTTGTTTCTTTAGGATACCCCACAAATAAGCTTTTGTCAGATTTGGGCTCAAGCTTAGTTGAAATTTGTCGTTTCACATAAACTTCGCAACCCCAAATCTTCATGTAAGACATATGTGGTCTCTTACCACTCCATATCTCATATGGTGTCTTTTCAACCTTTTGGATGGAACACGGTTAAGTGTGTAAGCTAATGTCAATGGTGTATGTCCTTAAAAGGAGTTTGGAAGATTGGTGTGACTCATCATGGATCGGACCATGTCCAACAGGGTTCGATTTCTTCTCTCAGGTACACCCTTCCATTGGGATGTTCCGGGAGGAGTAAGTTGGGATAGGATCCCACACTCTTTCAGATGGTCATCAAACTCTAGGATTAAATACTCATCACTTCGATCTGATCGAAGAGTTTTAATATTCTTACCTAGTTGTATTAATGTTATTAATAGGCATTTCAAGATCAAGGACATATAGTCCATTGTTCATTTGTGCAGTAGCATAGAATATATCATTCAAATAAGTTGAGCAACAATTGTTCTTTATTAAAATGAAAAACCAAACTTGTCCAAACAAGCAATGGAAATATTTCTGCTAATTGCAGGTACATAATAACAGTTCTCTAACTGAATTATTAAACCACTAGGTAAAGTCAATACAAAAGTTCCTACGGCTAAAGCAGCAACCTTTGCTCCATAGCCAACTCGTAGGTCGACTTCACCTTTTGCCAAATCTCTACTTCTTTTCAGCCCCTGCACATTTGTACAAATGTGAGAAATGCATCTAGTATCTAATACCCATGATGCAGAAGTAGATAAATTAATAACAAAAATACCTGAAGTTGAAGTCTCTACTCCATTCTTCTTATCTTCCAGGTACTTTGGGCAGTTCCTCTTCCAGTGTCCGGTCTTACCGCAATGGAAGCAGGTGCCTTCTTTTGCTATACCTCCACTAGGCTTCAAAACAGCAGTGGTTCTGGGATTGGCAACTTCCTTGCCCTTCCCCTTATCACTCTGCTTAGTAGGCCTTTTGTTCTGTCTCTTTCCATTTCCGATCATCAGAATGGACTTCCCTTTTGACTTCAGATTCTGCTCGGCAGTTCTTAACATGGCGAGCAGTTCAGGAAGAGATTTGTCCATATCAATCATATTGAAATTTAGGACAAATTGACTCAAACTATCTGGCAACGATTGCAAGATCAAATCAGTTGCAAGTTCCTTTTCGAGGGGAAAACCCAATCTCTCAAGGTTTTCCACATACCCAATCATCTTGAGTACATGGGGACCTACAGGGGCTCCCTCAGCTAACTTGCTTTGAAAAAGGGCTTTTGAAACTTCAAACCTCTCATGCCTTGCTTGCTCTTGATAGAGCAACTTCAGGTGTTCGATCATATCGAACGCTGACATGTTCTCATGTTGCTTTTGCAATTCTGAGTTCATGGTAGCCAGCATGAGACAAGCAGTTTCATTGGCATCATCGACATGCTTCTTATAAGCATCTCTTTCTGCCTTAGGTGCAGAACTAGGAGGTTCCTCTTCAGGAACAGGTGTCTCCAAGACATACAGCTTTTTATCATGTTTGAGGACAATCCTCAGGTTTCGGTGCCAATCCAGAAAATTTGTCCCAGACAATTTTTCCTTATCAAGGATTGATCGCAGGATGTTGTTAGAGGTGTTTGCTGTCATGGTGATCTACATAAGGATTAATGAAAATGTAAGTATCATTGACATATTCAATTAGGCCTTTAATTAAATATGCTCCCACTATTTTACTCAAAACAAATGACCCTCATCATCTGATTCGGAAAATCCCGTTGGAAGATTTTCTAGTGGGTCGAGATCCATATTTCACTTCGTTCTAAGTCCGCGTAGGCGGATTACACAAAACTAGGTTATTTAGGTAGGAACTCTTTCCAATTGTATCTCATACAACTCTCGAAAATTTCAATTGGGTGAATAACTCCTTATTCCAATCCATCATATGGATTATTCCCAACTCTTGCTTCTAAACATATATAATAAAATTATAATTAAGTTTGAACCATTGTCTTAGCAGTTGGATATTACATTTATCCCATCGCACCCTACTAATATAGAACATGCATCTCGCGTAGGCGAAACCTACATATCCTATACCAATCTTGATGAGTGCTAAAACTTGGAAAGCAAACACATATAATATTATTATAATTTGTTTAGTTAAGTTTGACCCATTGTTTTAACAGTTGGATATTACAATTATCCCATCGCACCTTACTAATATATAGATCATGCACCTCGCGTAGGCGAAACCTACATTATCCATTACTAGTCTTGATGAGTGTTAAAACTTGGAAAGCATAAAACTTAATATTTAGTTTTGAGGGAATTGCAATTTTACTGATCTCACCGGCTTGTTTATCATATAAACCGTCTCTCACATGCATCAACATACATTCACATGCATCAACATACATACAAACAAAATGAAACAGTTATGGCCCCTAGCGCAATTGTTCTCCCAAGCCAATGAGAGAACCTAAGCTAACCTACAACGATCTAAGCTTCTCCAAGCAAGATCTTCAAGGCTGTCCTCCTTTGGCACTGACTTCTTTGCTTTCTTCATATCATTACATTACATGAAAGAAACTCGTTTTACATACGAGGGAGTGAGATGAGAAAAGAAGTTATATTTTGGAGATTAAGAGAGAGGCACGACACGCAGGTCGTATTTTAAAATCCAAAATCAAACAAAGGAAAACTAAGGCCATAACCGATCACCACAAGGCAATAATAAACACTTTATTATTATTTATAATTAATTCCTTTAATTAATTAAAATCAAATTAAATTTCGACGACCGATCACACTACGCAGAGTTAGCCGGGGGTCCGCTGCCCGTTCAGCGGACAGGGGTCAAGGGGGCAGCGCCCCTGCTCGAAAATTTTAATGAACAATTCATTTAAAATTGACGTCGTTTTTCGTATCAACACTTGATACTCCAAAACACTTTTTCTAGCCGAACGGGTGAATTTTTCCTTGCGTTAACCGGTTAACCATATGCGTTAACCGGTTAACACTGTTTGAAAACCTTTTGAAAATTCTTTTCTGCCTTGCGTTAACCGGTTAACCAAATGCGTTAACCGGTTAACACTGTTTGAAAATCTCAAAAACTGAATTTCGTCTTGCGTTAACCGGTTAACCAAAAGCGTTAACCGGTTAACACTGTTTGAAAACTCAAAAAATTTTATTTCGCATTCCGTTAACCGGTTAACCATATGCGTTAACCGGTTAACACTGTTCCAAAAAATTAAAAAAAATTATTTCGTATTACGTTAACCGGTTAACCATACGCGTTAACCGGTTAACACTGTTCGGAAAAGTGTTTAGGACGCACAACTCTTGTGCAATCAAACCCCAATCGCATAACTCTCTAACAACACAACCCTTGTGTCGTCACTAACCCTGATGCACCAATTTCAGACCGTCAAACACGTCTCGATTGTAAATTCAGTATGATTGATCAACACGTCATTGCTTCACCATACTAATGTCGGATCAAGAAGCAAACGACCATTGATCGCTCAAAGGAAAACAATCATCGAGGTTTTTGAATGAACGAAACAAGAACATTATATCATATATAATGTATTTTGCATCAGGGTTACATATATCACATATATGTAACTTGATCGATCTCAATTTAATTTATGATTCATTCTGTCTTTAATCATATTATTACAGAACAAAAACAGTTATCAGATTCATGGTTTCGTAAGTGGCTCTGATACCACTGAAGGAGAATGGCCATCCAAGGCGCAGCGGAATATAAAAAATTCTCCTTTAATGATCCTTACGAATGAGCATGATCAGTGATAGAATCGTTACCTCTTGTGGAGATTCAAACCTTTGGTGCAAATCTCTGACAATGATCAACCTTTGATACAGATCCACGGGGCGATCACGAACGTTGAACGATGACAACGTCTCTACTCAGTCCACACGAACGGATTCCTTCAATCGCAGTGCTAGCTGTTTGTGAGTGAAGGCTTTGAGTGAGAGAGATATACGAAATTCCAACTCTTCAGTTGTGTTGTCTGGAGTGTCAATGCTTCTACCCAAGGGGTTCTATTTATAGAACCACTTGTGTGGGCTTCAAGCCAAAAAGCCCACTTAAGTGCATTTTGGCCCATATCTCAGAATATGCCAAAATCACTTAAGTATTTGGTACTTTACCATATTTCGTATTCTTCTTAAGTACACCGTACCTTACGATGTTCCTTAATTATTCTATCTCTCATCAATCCGTCCTTTGTGTGTGACCCTATAGGTTTTCGCGGCGTTGGCAATTATATTAAATCATGCATTTAACATAATAAACAGTGAGCGGTATCTAGCAACACATCACTGCTACCCAAGTCACGAAAATGTCATGTGATCTGACAAAACCTCCTGTGATAATAATTATGTGTATAATTACCCCTTTGCCCTTATGTCTATATTGAACACAAGGTATAGACCATGTCACCCTTGTCCAGTTCAATATTGGGCCCATAGACATTTATCCTGTTAAGCAGGATTGGCAAATTCCATCTAGGACACTCATGTCCCTCAGCATGCTTCGTGGAGTACCTATCAACTGCCTTTATGGTTATCCAGTTACGGACAACGTTGGATCAGCAATAAAGCACTCGACTCTAAATCTAGGATCCATAGTGGTTTCAGGTCGAAGAGTGGTATACACTATTATCACCATGAGAATAACTTATGACACTTTGCATAACTTTCTATATAGTATTCTCATAGCGGGTCAATCCAGTATGAATATTACTCTTAATATTCATACCTATGTTTAAGACTTGATAACTCTTTATCCATGATCCATGAGACGTGATCATCAGTCTACAAACATAATAGTCTCCATGCTTTAATGTTATCCCATTTCATAATAAAGCTTGACTACGGACACTTTAAGAATAGTGTCCTTATGTTTAATGTGATCTCATGATTAAGTCATACTTGATACATTAAATGGACTATCTATTCCAGGGACTTTATTAAACAAACATAATAAAGAAAAATGCCTTTTATTATTAATAAATAATTCGATACAAGTACCAAAAGTATTGGCCTCTAGGGCTTATACCAACAGAAGAGAGTTGGTGTAATCATACCACATGGAAGGTGGAAGGTGTAATGTGTGTTATCCCAAAAGTACAGCGAAGAGGCTAACAGAGATGAGCTATACTCTAAGCCTAATTTCGAACGCGTTATCAGGTCATAAATCCCCATATTTTTCCAATTTCGGGCTTTGGTTTTTTCTATTTTGTTTAGACATTCTATATAATCCGTTGGGTCTTTAAATGAGGGAGTGGCACGAAAAACCCTAAAGTTGTTATTCATAAATCTTAAATCTATGGTTTCGTCTGTTTTGGGTTCTTCAGCAGTGGTTGTTTCAACCCTAGGTTTCTTGGCTTGCCCTATTGGTTTACATTTGTGATAAGTAGGGAAGTATTCATTAAGCTTACTAAACTCAGTATCTAAATCAGGCACAGGTCCAAATAACGCATGGGTTTTACCAGAAACAGAAATGGGAATAAGTACCTGAGAGGCGTAAATCCTGCGCTGTTCTTTAGTTTTTGATTCTGGGATATACTGTTGGTTGTTCACCATTACTGGACCAGCTAATGTAGCGAAATGAGGTAGTTCTGAAATCTTCTTAGGAATTTTTGATTTGACATACATCTTGGTAACTTTACTTATGTCCTTGGAGGTTTTGCTTGAGGTTGCTATTGTTGTTAAGTTTTGAAGGAAAGGAGAGAATTTGGGTTTGCTTGAAGGTTGTTTGAGAAGATGAAAAGTTAGAGTGTTTGAGATTTCAGAAAGCGTAAAAAAAGGGGATTGGTATGAGTTGTGTCTTTTATAAGCGTTTTTGGAAGGAAAAAACGGTTTAAATCAACATTAATGGTTGACAAATTAATGTGACACGTGTCTTTCCTGGATTATGCGTTGAAGAGGCGGTAATTAATGCCTAAACCCATGATCTCCTAGGGTCTAGGAAACGTGATGATTAAAGAGATTTGGGTGTGGGCTGAAAAGACGTTGTTAGGAAAGAGGTAACGATGACTCTGACGTTACAAGACAGCTAGGAGAAACTGAAAAGTTTTTTTTGTAACATTGGAACATTAGTGACATGCAAGAATTGTCCAAGGCGTCGAAGCATGTTCTCAAAAAATGCATTTTTCTTCTATGTGTCGAAAATGACATTTTTGGGGGGCAATTTGTTAGCTCCTAATTTCGACACCCATATTTGAATTGAGAAATGGAGTTCCATGTGAAGATGTTCGACTAGATCAGATATTGGGAGTTCTAGTCAAAGATGCCTTGATGAGAGGGTCAAGATGCTGCGTGGACTTAGAAATATTTCTAAGTAGTTTAAAGTGTTTTTTTTTACAGAGGCGTCGCCAGTCGGGGTTCGACGAGAGATTCAAATTCAAATAAAGGAGGGAATTTTTGTTCTTATCTGAATTGCTGAAGATACACGTGGAGCATAGTGGATAGTTGCATCCATGCAAAACGTCATTTGTCTCGATAGGATCATGTGTGTCCAAAGTGTGTACAAAATCTGTAAAATTTACCAAGTATCCGTGTGTAGAGAAACAGTAATTGAGAAATGTACGTTTGATTTACACCACTTTGAAGTAATTCAATTCATCTTTTATTTTCAGAAATATCTCTTTATTTAAAGGATTTATCTTTGTTGCCATTTATCTTCGTTTTACAACATTCACTTTACTTTATGTTGTTTATTTCCTTTTTCGAGTATCTTCACGAATCTCTATTATTATAAACACTATCGAAGTGTTTATGTTCATTAGAATTCACTTTAGCAAATAATTAACATATGTCCTAAGATCAATCTGATTGATCCTGTGAGTAACCAAATTTAATAATTTGGAAGATCAGCGGTTGTTTACCAATTTTCACGGTAAACACATACGCCATTAGATCACTTCATACCTCACCTGTCATGATAGATCTCATCGGACATACACAAAATATGAACCTCGTTAAATGAATCATTGCAGTATATGTATTTAGATTCTTCATCCTCACTTATCATTTATTGTATTGTTACCTTTTTTACTCATGCTTATTCACAAAAAATTTAATGTGAGAATCAATTTAAATTATTATTACAATTTATGGAAGATCAATACTCTTTTACTTTTACATCACTTATTACAATTTGTTTACATATACTTGCACCTATCAATAATTTTCACAACATTAACCCAAGCCCAATACCATATCTTTAAATCTAACCATACATTACTTAATGAAAACGTTGGCACAAATAGTACTTTGTACTCCGCATAATCGCTTATTTAGTAAAGTATTTAATGTTTTGTAAAAAAATAAAGTAAAGTACTACATAGTTAATTAGAAATACATCATCTATAATAACCCTTAATAAGAACCCAAAAATATAGATTAGAATCTAAACAGGTACTAGTACTTGGAATTTCGAAGTCGTTTAATAAGCCCATGTGAAGTCCATCCTTATCAACACGAAAACAGATCAAAGTGGCCACGTCACCATACCCAACTTTAGTTCCAATCAACGGTAGAGATTCATTTAGACCCCACCAAGTTGTTCGACTCTTAACGCAAAACCCTCGTTAAATAAGACATGGATGTCTCGCAGTTCTATCTCTTACACCGGAATCTGGTCATTGGGATCGCAGATACGCCGCATCTGCTAAAATACGCCTTATTCATATATGGGCCTCCTCGACCAGTTGTGGGACGATACCGTCGCCGGTCCTCGGCCGGAGAACGGCCTCGGAAAACTTCGTAAGCATAACACGTTCGCTGCCCGATCTAGCTCCGGCAAGGGTACGATCGCTGTATTCCGCCACCTTAATTACTACCGGCGATGTTCGTTACTTTCCACGAATCAATCACCAGAAACCATGACTAAATTATTATTACTAATACTATTACTATTTTAAGCCATAACTATAACAATTTATCTTCTAATATTTATTAACCTTGAAATCCTGTTTTAGATTCAGATCTGAGTTACTCTACTCGCACAGTCACACTTATAAAGCTTGAAGTTCAAAACTATCGAAAAATCAATCCATATATGATAGTGAAAGATCTTGTTTGAATTATAGTAAGATATTTGAAAATATTCTAACGTTAATGAAAATTGATTGATCAGAATTGGAGGCTGGAAGCGTGAGATCGTACGGTGAGGAACCGTCAGAGCCAGCGACGAGAGTAACGCGTAGTATCATGATCGTGAAACCGCCAGGTTACCAAAGTGGATCGCCTCCGGCTTCTCCCGCCGGTTCAGTTACTCCGGTGTCTCCGTTTTCCGGTAAGGTCGTTATTCAGTTATTTGTCTTTTTATATATATACTGTACTCTATTTCTGCGACAGTTAAACTTAAGTTCTAAATTTACAGAATCCATTACAGTAAAGGTGCTCCTAAATTTCGGGCAGGGTAAATTTGTCTTTTTGCGAAATGGCCTAACTTTCAAAATTTTAATTGATAATTTAATTATTACTGTATTAGGTTGGGGGCAGTTATGATATTATCGAATGTGAAAATGACGTGCTATATTTAAGGATTAACTCAACCCTAGTGGCAAATAAACAACTATTACTGCATGGTTAATTATTAATTAATAATAGTAATAATTAATCTCATTAAATCTGAATTAGGACATCTCATTTAAAGTTGAGAATTGAAGTGCTGTGTGTGTTTATTTTTCAGGAACTAGAGAATCATTTCGGTTTCGAAGAAGGTCGGCATCGGATGCGTTCGAGAAGAAAAACCAAGACAGATCAAGCTCTTCTTCTCCTTTCGATGTGTGAGAAATGAGGCACAGCATTTTCTAGTCTCCAGAAGCAGAGGATGTTACCTTTTGGCCTTAGATGTAATAAATTTTGTTTGGTTTATTTGTGTGTATGGGTTGAGTTGAATTGAAGTTTTGTGCTGCAGTTCAGGTTTGGTTATAGCATGTTTAAGTTTGAAAGGAAGTCCAAAGGGTAGGGTAATATGTATCTATGTGTAGTGTATATAGAGTCTTTAATTAAATGTGTTTTTTTTTTTGTTTTTTTATCATGTATGTAAGTTTTATCTTCCGAATAATAATAACCTATATTCAATTTCTTGGTAGTTTTTTCTTGAGTTTAATGCTTTGTATGGATTTTCATTTTGGTATGAGGATGAAATTCCGAGGAAGTAGTAGTGTATGTGTGTTGTGTTTTCTGTGGTCCAATTTGAGAACCATTTTTGTCTTCATGGGAGGAAAAGACATTTTATTTTATCATGGGACAACAAGGCCACCCATAAGAATGAACATTGTTTGGTACATGTTGTGGATTGGGTTGGGTTAATGGTGGTGGTGGTCCTGAACAGATGGGGAATCTATCCAACAATTTGTCCAGGTGGAGAGAGAGTGTGGGACAACCATCACACCACCGGTGTCCCTCCATATCTCCGTCAACCTAGAAACAAATCTTCATGTCCAAATCTGGCTGACCCTTTTCCTCCATAACATCGACACGCGTTGTAACTTGTAATCCAACAGATTGATGTGTTTTCTTTTAGGATAAATTTAGGGTTCATAAATCTAATGGCTAACTTTTACATTATTGGATGAAAGTATTTCTCATACCTCACAACTGGCCATCTCATCTCACATTTTTTAAAACTCCAACAATGTCTTCGTATCTTGTAGTTTATGGAAATTTAGAAAATAAATGTTTTTTTTTTAGGTGAGAGTGTACATGCAAACACTCCAACTAATAAGAAAGTACATGCAGTAAATATGAGGTTGTGTTTAGAAAAGTGTAAACTTGAGTTGAATAGTTAGTATGGGTCAAAATCTTTATTGAAACCGATAACTAATCATATACTTTGATAAGATGAAATTAAAATTCATTAAAAAAAATCCCAACAAAAGCTAATTGAGTATCCTACTTCTATAAAGAGTACACAAATTAAAGTGTATCTTTGCTCTACCAAGCTAAAAGGAAATAAATATTTTCTTACTTTTCAACTTTTCCAATGCATTAAATCACCCGACTACTCAATATAATCTCACTCCACCTTCTTCCGAAATCAGACCATCATTTCATCTTCTCCTGCTCAAAATCCACTCAATTTCAATAAAAATATTTTTACATTTTTTCTTACACAAATCAAACGCATTACTCTTGAGGCATGGCACAAACCAAAAAAAATCAAAGAGCAAACTCGTGATAAAAAAAAATCTCCCTCAGTCACACACATACATGTATATGGTGTTGGGAATGCTTAAGTCACAAGTTGATGAACATAAGAGAGGGTGAACAAATTTGGAGAGATACATAGAATTAATTAACTATGGTACGTACTGGAATCAGAGATATGCGTAGATTGAACGGACTTGAGCTCTGATATGGTAGAGTGAGTTTTAGGTGTGGTAGAGCGGAGATAGATCTGGAAGGTTAACACTTCAATACTCAAATTAATAAATGAGAGAAGAAGTATTTTGAGTGTGTAAATGAATGAATACCTAAAATAATGTGTGTGTTTTATGTAGGACAAATTGTTAAACCGTCTCCATGAGTCCCGACGCCTTATTCAGGTGGTCTTTCAATCAGATCCAAGGGTGGGAGGTGTGACGCGGTTGGAATCTCACGCCCTCAACTTAGGTGAGGTCTCACATGTTCCATGTGTCTTTCTGCACGACACTTGTTATTGTAACTTTTGATGTGGGTCTTGTGGGCGACCCAAAACAAACTAGATGGATTACGACATAAAGCAAGCATGTATATTGAAGAAAGGCAATTAATTAACTTAATTTTTAATTTGTGACAATTTTCTCAAGTTGTTAGTCAATTACTTGGAACACAATCAGACTGCCACTAAATCTAAATTATAATGCTAATACTTCTCCCAAATTATATCAGTTACCCTTCTCATTCCAATCAATCATTTAAGACCTTCAAATTTTACTTTCTTCAATTATTTGGTTAGAATATCTGCAAATTGTAACTCAGTCTTTCAATATTCAATCTTTAATATCTCCTTGTCATCTTGATCTTTTTGAAAATGATACTTTCTTTATGTACACTACTAGAAAAAATAGCTTCGGTGACACAATATTACAACGACCAGTTTTTCACCGTCGTTATATAACAATTTTGTACGTGCATGTTTTTTTTATTAAGAAATTTTTCATCACGGTTCCTTTAAAAAATCGTGGTCATAGAGTTTGGATGACAAGCTTCGACTCTCAGCATAAATATTTTTCCTCTTTTTCAATAAAAATTAGCGTGTGTCCATTTTCATTTATTGTTATTTAAAAATTGAAAGTATAACAACCACGGTTGTTTAGTTCAATTGTTGTTATATGTTCCATATTGCACAGCGGTTGAAGCTTGCAACTGTTGTGAAATGTTTTCCCATAAAATTAAAACATTACAGGTACTTCATTTTGTTCATAACATACAAGGGTGTCCTAGTGAACGAGATGACAACGATAGTTAAACCTTCACCATCTTCATTCATTGATGGAAAGGAATATCATTTCCAGAAAGGAAATCATCATCCTCTTCGAATTATGGTACGTTACCAATCTGTCTCTCTGACGCTTTTGAATGTTTATGTTCTTCGTAAGGGTTATTTATCATTATCTCTCTCTGACGCTTCTGAATGTTAATGTTCTTCGCTAGGATGTTATGTGTATTGTCATTGTCATGTATATTATTCATGTTGTCATGTTCATGTTTTATTCAAATAATATCATATGCATATAATCATATTAGGTCTAGTGTTTTTGTTTTTGATGGTGTGTGTGTAGCATTAGGTTGTCATTCACATTATTCTTTTCATATAAACTTCAGAATTTGTTATGGATCGTAGTTGGATGAAAGCCGATAGATTATGTCTGTTGTATGAGAAAAGAGTTTTTGAATTCCTTGAATTTGCCGAAAAAATGTTCCCGATAATAATGGTATATTTTATTGTCCTTGTGTTATTTGTGGGAATATTAGAAAAAGGTCAAAGAAAGAAATATTCCATCACATATGTTATGATGGAATATGTCAAAATTATACAACATGGACATGGCATGGAGAAGTGGACAATAATCAAAATATGACGTCACGAATGGATGAAGATGATGATGATATGGATGATCGACTAGAAGATATGATTTATGATATTGGAGAATTGTCTTATATGAAAGAACATATTTATGATATGTTATGTATCGACAAATATGTGCATTTATATAAGGGGTGCACCAATTTTACACGATTGTCTACATTGTTAAAAATGTTTAACCTGAAGGCAAAAGGTGGGTTGTCGAATAAAAGTTTCATAGATTTGCTTAATTTGTTGAAACAAATGCTACCAGAAGATAACAATTTACCTAATCAATGTTATGAGGCCAAGAGGATTTTATGTCCAATGGGTTTGGAGTATGTCAAAATACATGTATACCCTAATGGTTGCATATTATAAAAGAAAGAGTGTAAAAATTTGGATCAATATCCACAATATGGTGAGTCGCGCTAAAAGTTAAAGAACAACAATGGTGATGACAATGTTAGTAAGAAGCGTCCTCCTACAAAAGTGTTATGGTACTTGCCAATAATTTCGAGGTTAAAGAGACTTTTTACTAATGCGAATGACGCAAAGAATATTAGATGGCATGCTGATGAAAGAAAATATGATATAAACATTCATCATGTAGTTGATTCTTTGCAATGGAAGAAAATTGATTCATTGTTTCTGGATTTTTTTCCTTGAGCAAAGATACATTAGGCTTGGGTTTTCCACAAATGGAATGCAACCCTTTGGTAATATGAGCACTAACCATTCTCCGTGGCCTATTCTTCTCACGATTTACAACATATCTCCTTGGTTGTGCATGAAGCACAAGTATATGATGTTAAGTATGATGATTTGTGGACCAAGACAACCTGGAAACGACATAGATGTTTCTCTAAGTCCATTAATTGAGGATTTAAAACTTTTGTGGGATAAAGGTGTTGACATTGATGATGCATATTCTGGTGAAAAGTTTAAGATGCACGCAATGTTATTTTGCACAATCAATGACTTTCCTGCATATGGTAATTTGGTTGGATATAGTGTCAAAGAACATAAAGCGTGTCCTATATGTGAATCTGATACATGTTTTCACCAGCTTGAGTTTGGAAAATAGATTGTTTAACTTGGGCATCGGTAATTTCTAAAACCCAATCATCCTTATCGTAATTGCGAAAGGCTTTTAACTGAGAGCATGACTTTGAAAGCACTCATAAACCTTTAACCAGCGATGAAGTTTATCAACGACAAGAACACCTTAACATTTTTTTTGGAAATAAAAAAAAGGGTCCTATTGAGGGAAATATTTGGAAAAAGGGATCGGTGATTCGTTGTCGCGCACGGGTCAAAACGAGTAATTAGAAAACTGTAGTTTAGCGGAAGCGACAACTCGAGTATCGTATCGCAAGGATTCTTGTATTATTATTAACCTAATGAAATCTATTTAAGGGGGGTTTATGTTTTAGTGGTCGATTTAGAAAACAAAGCAAAAAAAGTGATTAAAATAAGCGATTATAAAATAAGTCATTCTACTGTTTTCGGTTTCCGGCTAATCATTGGTTTTTACCTACCAATTCCCTAAGCGGCTTCGATCTCTATTCTATTCAACTTCGATTGACAAGCGCAATAGATATATGACAGACTTATATTCCTATATTTCGAATTAAGAAAACGGATGAATACAATCTTGAATTAAGCAAACACGATTTACAAACGCAATTTAACGACAAAGCGACGAAAACGGCGATTAACAATTAGGAATGCAATCATACGAATTTAATCAAAACCATTCCATAAAATACAGATTAACCAAATGAAATTTCATAGAATAGAATTGAAAGAGAACGAAATTAAATTGATAGAATAAAAATCTCAAAGCCTTGGAAATTCGGTTACAGCAGATTGACTCTAGGAGATTAGTTCCTCTTCATGATCAGACAAAAACAAAAAGTTATCGGAAATAATGTGTATTTGCTACAGTACCAAGGCTTCCCTTTTAAACAGAATAAGGGTTTCACTTATAATTCAAACTGGGCCGGAAAACCTAAATTCGGCCCAACAAATGGCCCAAAAGAAAATATTTCCTAAAGTACGAAATTTCAACGAATTATTTGAGATGTTTGCACTCTAAATCAGCTTTTGGCTTCAACATGGAAGTTGTATCTATTTCTCTTAGCTTTCCAACGCATGTCAGAACTTTCAAAACAGCATCCCGTAGCTCAAGTTATGATCAGAACAGTGGACAGGTATCAAATAACCGTTAAAACTGAAAATAGCAAACGAAAATAGATTAAAGGCAAACATGAACTTAAATCTAAAAACATAATAAAATAGTAAAACAGATTGCCAAAAAGTACATGAACAGCAGTAAGATCCTCACAGGATATAATTCACTTAACTCTCAAGTATTTAGATTAACTGTTTACACTCAAAGCACAACATGAAAATTAGTACTACCATAAGCTTGAAAGGACTCTAACATCCACAGTTGAAATACATGCACATAAAGATCAAAAGGACTTTTATTTGGTTGTAACGTGACCAAGGTAAGGGTGAGATAAATCTTAAGGGGTACTAGGCTAAAATTCAAAGAGATAAAAGAGACTTGAAAGAAACTGCGGGAGTTGAATTTACAAAATATTTTATTCACTTGAACAACTTTATAGCAATTGTTTTCTCTTTTTCTTCCTCTTTTTATTCTTTTTTTAAGGAGTGTGTATTGACATGTATTGAAATATTACAAACATAATTCCTTTTTTTTCTTCCTCTTATCCTTCTATTTTTTCTTCCTCTTATCTTCTATTTTTTCATTCATTTTTTTTTCTTTTCTATTTTTTTTTCTTTTTTTGCCAACTTCTGAAATATTACAAACATAATTATTCAACCCCACACAACTCCAAACAAGACTCTTTCAACCCTTTGAATATGGTGATAACATTGTTTTTCACTTCTCGACTTGTAATGAGTTTTAAACAAAAAAAGGGAGAATAGGCTCAAGGGGGTTTGAAACAAGGGATGAAATTATTTCAGGGTTGACTTTTTGGCTAACCGGCTAAAAAAACAAAAAAACAAAAAATTGTCTTTATCATATCAGTGTGCACAAGTAAACAACAGCATCAACAAGAGTCAATTCAAGTTCTAGAGACTAACAGACATGAGTGAATCACATAAGAAAGAAAGAGATGGATTTTTGTATGTTATCCATATAAGGCTTAAAGCTCACCAGGGTTAATGATCTACTGCTAAAGATATACAATTTAGAGTTTAGTCATACCTATCATACTAAAAATGCACAGCAAATTTTTTACATCACACCATAAGACTTTAATCAAGAGAACTAAGAAAAATACTTATAATTGTAACTCAAAAATCAAAGGAAAAAAACATGCAATTTTTTTATTTATTTTAAATTGACAACCAAAAATAGAGAAAAACTGAAAACAAAACAAATAAATGGTTCCCTCCCCCACGCTTAAAACATACATTATCCTCAATGAAAGAGCATAAATATAAAATAAGAGTGAGAGAAAGGAAAGAACACACCCGAGGAGTCAAGGCGGATAAATGATTGCATAAGCAGTCTTTCCCAAAGAGAGCTCTTCTACAGTCTCTTCTTCCAAAGTCGGGTTCTCATGGAGTAGCTTTGGGTAGTGTTCATTGACCTTGAAATTTTGATTAGTGCATTTTCCTTGTATTCCAGGATCAAAGAAGAATCTTCGATAAGTAAAAGGGTTGAATTGGCACGTGAAAGTGATCTCTTTTTTCACAACATCAAGAATCAAAGGATTATGGGGCAGCCTCACTACTTTTGTTTCATCTTTAAGTGAGATCCTGTGCATACATATGAATGGGCTAATATCACGAGTGTCAGTCATGGTCCATCCAATTCCCTTCTTATGTTTCTGCTTAAGTTGAAGCTTTGATGAATAATATGAATCATTGGAAAGTGGATTAGGCTCTACAGAATGTGGTTGTTCAATGGATGGTATGTTTGGGGCAGCCGGGATGTCAAGAGCTTCAGCTACATAAACCACTTCATTTACACTGTCACTATGCAAGGCAGCATCAATCTCAACACAAACAACACAAAGGTTAGTGTTAGTACAATCATCACATGAGTAAATATCATCAAAATCAGATAAAGTTGGAAAATCAGCTGAAAACAAATCAGAATAAGCTTCATCAACAACTTCAGAAAGCAACTCTATTTGAAAAACAGAATGCTCTTCCTCGTTAATCTTCTTATTTTCCAGTACTCTTTGTGGGAAAGGGATTGGTGATACACACTTTTTCCAACCTCAACAACAATAGAAGGTTCATGTTTATTTTCAGGTGTTACACTAACAATTTTTTTTATTTTTTTCTAGGGCTGGTTCTGTAACTTTTTCGAATCTCAAAAAAATTGCACTCACATTAGAGCCTTTTGGATTAACTACCGTTTGGGTGTGTAGTTTGTTTGATCCTTGAGCTTGTTGCATGGCATTCATTGAAGTGATAAGTTGTCCAATTTGTGTTTGCAAAGTTTGAATACTATAATTTGTTCGCTGCTGAAATTGGAGACTGTTTACAACCATTTGCTTGACAAGTTTCTCTAGTGAAGGTTCAGAAGGCGAATAGGTGGTTACTTGTGGAGGGTTATATGGTGGTGGTGGTGGTGGAAGGGGCAACATCAATTATTTCACTAAAGAGGTAAATTCATCAATTCTGGTTTCTAGAGCCTTGTTGGAAGAAGAAGCCTGAATCTCATTCACACCTTTTGCTTGGACCAGAAAATTATCCCTTGTTGTGAACTGTTGAGAGTTAAGTGACATCTTCCCAATCAAGGATTTGGCAGCAACAAGATACTCAATACATAAAGCATTATAATTAACATCAAGGGCAACAAGTTCTCTGAGGGTTCTTTGGTTAGCCATGTTAAACTCAATAGAAAAGAAAAAAATCAACAAACAATGAGAAAACACAACTAATTCAGCAACGCAGTAACAAATAGGAAAATACTGACAATGTCCCTATTAAATAAAAACAATTGAAACGCGAAAAAAACGATTAAAATAAAATACAAAAAATACAAAAACACAAAAATTAATCTAATAACGTCAATTAAGAATTTTGAGAATTTTTGTGGAATTTTCTGAAACTAACAAAACAGAAAATAAATCATAAAAAATAGAAAAATAGGGAATTTTGATTTTTTAGGGCGGCATCCACTATTTAGTTCCTAAATAGAGATTTTGATCCTTGATTTTTTCCTAGTTAATCGACTAAGAATCGGAATAATTTAAGACAATTTTCTTTAAAAAAACAGATTTTTTTACTCTAAAACGCAAAAAGACCAGAACGCAAGAAAGTTAGGGCAAAAAAAGTTAAAACACAACACATATGACTATAATAATGATTAGACTATAATAATGGTTAAAATCTACAAGAGTCTCCGGCAACGACGCCAATTTGATCCGCTGTCGCGCACGGGTCAAAACGAGTAATTAGAAAATTGTAGTTTAGCGAAAGCGCCAACTCGAGTATCGTATCGCAAGGATTCTTGTATTATTGTTAACCTAATGAAATCGATTTAATGGGGGTTTATGTTTTAGTGGTCGATTTAGAAAACAAAACAAAAAAAGTGATTAAAATAAGCGATTATAAAATAAGTCAATCTACTGTTTTCGATTTCCGACTAATCATTGGTTTTTACCTACCAATTCCCTAAGCGACTTCGATCTCTATTCGATTCAAATTCGATTGACAAGCGCAATAGATATATGACAAATTTATATTCCTATATTCCGAATTAAGCAAACGGATGAATACAATCGTGAATTAAGCAAACACGATTTACAAACGCAATTTAACGACAAAGCGACGAAAACGGCGATTAACAATTAGGAATGCAATCATACGAATTTAATCAAAACCATTCCATAAAATACAAATTAAGCAAATGAAGTTTCATAGAATAGAACTGAAAGAGAACGAAATTAAATTGATAGAATAAAAACCACAAAGCCTTGGAAATTCGGTTACAGCAGATTGACTCTAGGAGATTAGTTCCTCTTTATGATCGCACAAAAGCAAAAGGTTATCGTGAATAATGTGTATTTGCTACAGTACCGCGGATGTCCTTTTTAACAGAATAAGGGTTTCATTTATAATTCAAACTGAGCCGGAAAACCTAAATTCGGCCCAACAAATGGCCCAAAAGAAAATATTTCCTAAAGTACGAAACTTCAACGAATTATTTGAGACGTTTGAACTCCGAATCAGCTTTTGTCTTCAACATGAAAGTTGTAGCTCTTTATTTTAGCTTTCCAACGTATGTCAGAACTTGCAAATCGGCATCCCGTAGCTCAGGTTATGATCCAAACAGTGGACAGGTATCAAATAACCGCTAAAACTGAAAATAGCAAACGAAAATAGATTAAAGGCAAACATGAACTTAAATCTAAAAACATAATAAAATAGTAAAATAAGAAAAATAAACTAGATAAATGCCTAAGTACAATTATAGAAGAATGTGCATCAAAATGCACTGATCAATCGGTGTTCTTTGATCTTCCATATTGGTCTAGACTTGATGTAAGGCATTCTCTTAATGTGATGCATATGGAGAAAAATGTGTGTGGTGGTTTGATAGGAATACTTTTAAACATTCCAGGCAAGACTAAAGATAATAAGAATTCCTGTTTAAAAATGGTGGAGATGGGTGTACGACAACAGTTAGCTCCAGAAGATAGAGGAAAAAGATCTTATTTGTCTCTGGCATGTCACACTCTATCTAAAAAGGAAAAGAAAAGTTTTTGCGAGTGTTTGCATGATATCAAAGTTCCCCAAGGTTACTCTCCAAAAATCAAAAAACTTGTATCAATGAAAGATCTCAAGTTAGTTGGTTTAATATCTCATGATTGTCATGTCTTGATGCGATAACTTCTACCAGTGGCTATCTGTGGCATCCTTCCAAAAAATATATGAGTAGCTATAACAAGATTGTGCTTAATCTTAAATGTTATATGTAATAAAGTTCTTGATTTCAAAAAATTAGATGAATTAGAAGATGAGGCTGCAATAATATTGTGTCAATTAGAGATGTATTTTCCTCCATTATTTTTTGACATTATGGTTCACTTACTTGTTCATCTAGTCAGAGAAATCAGATATTGTAGTCTAGTTTATTTAAGGTGGGTGTATCCTATAGAGAGATACATGAAGATATTTAAAGGATATAAGAAGAAGAATCATCGACCAGAAGCTTCAATCGTTGAAAGGTGCATCATAGAAGAAGCTCTTGCATTTTGTTCAAACTATTTATCGGAAACAAAGTCTATTAGAATTCCAAAGTCTCATCTTGCTGACGGATTTGAAGGTAGAGGTACTCAAGGTTTAAATGTCAAGTCAATGGATCGGGATGTAGTACTCCAAGCACATTTCTATATTTTGAATAATCTTAGTGTAGTTGAACCTTACATAGTTGCTCACAAAAAATTTATAAAGAAAAAATATCCCTGAATGAATGACAAGTTGTTGTTGACCTAGCATCAAGGAATTCATAAGTTAGTTTAACATGAGGATTTCTAATGATGATTGTGCATCCGAGACAATTAAATGGTTATCGTACATGCCAAAATTTATTGTGATAACTTGGACAGTATACGACATTTCTAATTATTCCTTTTATACAAAAGTAAAAGATGATCGTAGTACAATGCAAAATAGTGGGGTTATGGTTGAGGTTGAATCTATGTATTTCTCGAGTTTAAAATATAAGAATCCAATTTTGGCAACTTCCGCATTCTATGGCTTCATTGAGAAGATTTTGGAGATTGATTATGCTACTTTCAAAGTGCTTTTATTTAAATGCAAATGGGTTCCCAATAACAATGGTGTACAAATTGATGAGTTAGGATTCACATAGGTTAACCTTGGCAAAGCAACTTATAAAACTGAACCATACATCATGGTTACTCAAGCAAAATAAGTTTTTTATGTGACAGACACTGCGGACTTTTCGAGGAGATGGTCAATTATTCTCAAAGGAAAACGCATTCCTCCTAGTGATGATGAAAGTTTTGATATTCTTTTCACTCCTTCTTATGTAACACAAGTGCCTAATTCATATGAAGAAGTTGATAGAGAAGATGTATATGTTATTCGCAATGATCATCAAGAAGGCATTGTAGCACCTCAAATTTGCACCTATCATTGTACATACCATCTCATATTAGGTCATAGCATATCATGATACATTGCATAGCATTTGCATTGTCCCCAGTTGCCTCAAGAGCAAGCAAGCAAGAATTAGGTCAAACTGATCAGGAGATCAGTCTACCAATCAAGCAAGGGTGTTTCTCAAGGAATCAAAGCCCTAGGGTTTGTCCAACAAGTTCACATGACTTGGAGGTCCATTTGAAGTGTTCAAGTCAAGGGTTGAAGGCTCAAAGGTCATCAGTCAATGCATGTCCAGGCAAAAACCCTAGAAAGTCAACAATCAGTCAAAGCAGTGGATGGTGGCCATTCTTGTGGAATTTGGGCACCATGATCAATAATCAAGAGTCCATACAACTTGAGACATCATTTGAAGTCAAGGTCTCAAGGAAGTAGGGTTCAGAGGTCATCAGTTAGTGCACAGACAGGCAAAAACCCTAGAAAGTCAAAGTTGGTCAACTGTGGTTGATTTTATGGTTTTGATGGATGGAAATGGTTTGAGAGAGCTTATTCATGTCCCAATAGGCCTCATATATCATGGCAATCAACCTCATTGAAGAATTTGAGGCCAATCAGAAAATTTCCCAAAATAGAAACTGGACCTGTAATTTCAACTGCCAAAAATGGAAACTTCTTGATCCTCAACTTGCATCATGATACAAGCCTCAAATGAATTTTTGCCCAACATGAAAGTTGAAGATCTTGTTCTCCCATTTTCAAAAAGTCCAAGAACTCTCAAATCCCATGCATGGTTGTCAAGATATGATCAATTCAATTTCAAAAATTTGTGAACTTCAAAGAGCCATATCTCATGAACCATAAGGCCAAATTTGGTGGGGTTTTTTCCTACAAATCACATTTTTCCTCCTCTTTCCAAAAATATAAATTTCATTCACCAAAACCTTGCCAATCAAAATGGCATTTTTTGACCTTTTTCATTTAAAATTCAAGTTTGACTCAAGTTTGACTTTTTGATTTAAGCATTTTCTACACAATTGGCCAATTGGAATTCATTCTAAATGTCATTTGAAACTTGTTCCAAGCCCTAACTTGTGCTCATGCCATTATCATATCACTATTTTGGCATAAGGTACAAAATTGGAAACCTTGCAAATAACTTCATTTCAAACAAGGCAATGTTGGCAATCCTTCAGCAGACCAAGAACAGCAAACATGTTGGTTATTTGTAGCCTTTTAAAGCCCA
Organism: Lathyrus oleraceus; assembly: GCF_024323335.1. NCBI lineage: Eukaryota > Viridiplantae > Streptophyta > Magnoliopsida > Fabales > Fabaceae > Lathyrus > Lathyrus oleraceus. Next base: position 43,206,689 of record NC_066581.1, read on the forward strand.
TTTTCGTGGCAGTCCATACCTCCCCATGTTCATTTGGTGCACACTTAGCAATTTGCAATTAGCTTCATTTAACTAAACCAATTTAGCACATGGATTACAGATGTTAAACAGGAATATAAGAGCAACTTTTCTGCTCATTTCAACCCTAGGAGCAGCAGCCACACGACAGAAAATACTCTCCCCTCTCATTCTTGCATTTTTGGCATTTGAGAATTTTCTGACCAACCCTTCAAAGGACCACGGGCTCTCTTGGATTTTTCATGACCTGAACATCATTGTGAGGCCAATCCAAGCTCTATTCCCCTACTGTCAAGCTCCTTCTCACTCTGTTTTCACCAAGCTCCAATCATGGCAAAACACGATTTGGGCATTTTCATACATAGTTGAGTTCCAAGCTTTCAAGCATCCATCATATAGGAGCATAATACACATCTGTTCAAGCTCATACAAGCCAGAAAACTGCTGCATCTTCCTCTGCTCTTCACATTGGTACTTTAGTTGCTTAAGTTCTCTGAACTTGATTTGCTTTGCTTTTTAGCAACTTGCTTGAGGTATAATTACTTCTTCTTCATGTAGTCTGGAGACCCGGCTTGTTATTTGGCCGGGCAAACTGTCTGAAGTCCTCCTTAAGAGGCAATGCTTGTGTATGTTTAATTTGTCCTTGTACAGAGTCAAAGACCTCCTAAGTGAAGAGGCAATTGGCAGAACCCAAGGGATAAGCAATCTATCCCCTGCTATTCAGTGTGTCTTCTGTCTTGCTCACACCACTGTGTTGATGCATTTCAGATAAAAACCCAAGATCTTGTGCAATTGCACAGTTGAGTCAGTATCAAATGTGTAGAAGGGTTCCCACTTTCTGGACCCACACATTCTTGTCAAATGCTCTCCCAGGCCAGGGATAGAAGCAATGAGGCACACCCCTCATCTCCTTTCATCTGCTTCACCTTAGCCCCTCAATGGCAAGGTTAAGAGCACACTTCACCCCATTCCAGAGGTTTGTTTGTTGAGGTTGATATGACCCCTCGACTAAAACCTAACTCTTGTTTGAGCCTCTTGTGTGCATATAGTGTGTGCTACCTGTGCTTTTGTTTGTTTGACTTGTTTGCTCTCGCCCTCGTTGTGATCGAGCCTTTTCCTTTCTCTCGCCCTCGTTGCGATCGAGCCTTTCTCTTTCTCTTGCCCTAGTTGCAATCGAGATCCTTTGTCCCTCCGTAGCCGAACTACGGCAACTCTGATTCTCACGTTCAGGTGAGATACGTAGGCACGAGATGCGATGTCTTGTCGAGTTTGACTAACCACTAACATCTAATTCTTTTCTCTCACCCCTGTTGTGATTGAGATATCCCCTTTCTCTTGCCCTAGTTGCAATCGAGACCTTGCTTTTTTTCCTGTGTCTGTTCAGGATAGGTTGGCCTTTGTGCCATTTAGCTAGAAACCTTAACTTAGGGTTGACTTTTGCATGACAACATCTAGGCTCGAGTCGTAGTCTCCCTAGAGTTGTGTCTCCCTCTGTTATCTGGTTAGGCTAGATCCTTGTCCCTGCGTAGGGGAACTACATCGCCCTGATCTTCACACCAGATGAAGTATGTAGGCAGGAGATTGAGCTGATCTCTCCGGGCGCCCTTTTCTTTCTTTTGTGTGTGTTGTCTGACCTTTGCTAGGCTCGAGTCCTCGTACTCCTTAGCATTTGCTGTCTGTCTGTTTGTGTGTTTGACAGTTGTAGGCTGAGTCCCCGACTCCCTATTTATCTGTTGTGTTGTTTTGGTTCGGATGCCGATGTAAGTCCAGTGATTGGCAGTCGGGCTCCACGTTTGCCTGTGTGTTTTGTTTGTTTGTGTGCGTGTCAGCCGAGCTACGAATGCTCTGATTCTTCTCTCGTCCGAGAAGATACGTATGCATAGGATGCGACATCCTAGCGAGCATGTGTCGTTTCCCCAGTCCGAACTACTTCGACTCTGATGTCTATTGCCTGATAGACTAAGTAGGCCCAGGATGCGATATCCTGCCGAGTCAGTTTCAGTCAGTTTCTTTTGTCTCTTTCAGCCAGTGTGTGTGTGTTTGAGCAGTGTTTTAGCAACCATTTTTCCTTCCTATTGTGCGTGGATCCCGTAGAGTACTACGGATGCGTAGGGGGCCTAACACCTTCCCTTCGCATAACCGACTCCCGAACCCATTCTCTTTGGTCGCGAGACCATGTTCTTTCCTAGGTTTACTTCGAGCGTTTCCTTTCCCTCTTTTGGGATAAATAACGCACGGTGGCGGCTCTGTTGTTCTTTCTTTTCCCGCCGGTTTTTCGCGTGATGCGACAGCTGGCGACTCTGCTGGGGAAATAGAGAAGTTGACCTGTGCTGGTCCATCTTCCCTGAGCGAGTCTCTCCTAGCGCTCTCTAGGATTAGGGTTTTTGGTTGCTTTCTGCTTGTTGTATTTTATTGCATTCATGTTATTTATTGTTTGCATTTATTGTGTACACTTATGTTTGCATTCATATTCATTATTCATTCTGCCTGGCTGGTTGTCTGTTTTTCTTTGTGGGGTGGGAGTCAGTTGAGATGAGTTCTATACCCGAACTCGAGTGCACTCTAGGATAGGAGAATGGCATAGTCTTGTTGACTGGTGTGGAGTATTCCTTAGCCAGTTGACTTGCGAGACCATTCACTTGGTGGAGGTCATGTTGAACTAATAATGTCACACAAGTTATTTGTGGTTAGGCATTATTCTTTCAATCATGTGCCGCAGAAGCCAAGGACCTTAGTTTACCAAACCCATCTTGGCCTATTTTTTAGGACCGTAGTGCGGAGGTCGTTCAGATGTCAGTTCTGATACGATTGTTACGCGATACTACACTCATAAGAGTTTCTCTTGAGAATATTCTTGGAATACGAGTATTCGTTCCTCCGATAATATTCGAGAGATGGAACGATGATTATGGGAACCTCTGATAGAACATGTCTGGCAGGTTTAAACCCTAGTACACTCCCTTTGGGTGGTTCTTAACCGAGACTCCATGCTCGTGACTCTCAACAAACCCATGATTCGTGGTTGAGTCGTTCAAACATTGTTAATATCAATGGATCCCGGATCAGGGGTAAAACCTAAAATCCACCAAAGCGGCTGGTTGATATTAAGGATGTTTGAGCTGGTTCATGTACCGTTAATATCAATGGAACTTGGGTGTCGATAAGGTGAAAACCTAAATCCACCAAAATGGATGATTGATATTAGGGATACAATGAGCTTTCCCACGACCTTTGTTTGGCGTGCTTTGCTTGATCCTTGAGTGTGATTGTTGCATTCATGCATTCATACATTCATCTGCATCCATATCATCAGAAAAAAAAAATTTCAAGGAACTCAAAGGGGTTTATTTGCAAAAATTTTCAAAACATGAAAAAACCGGGAAAATTTTTTCACCTGATATATCTGATAAGATATTCTCATGTATGATTAAAATGCTAAATATTTCAAAGTTTGCAAATAAAACCCTCGAGTTCCTTTGAAATAAAAACAAGCATATGCATAAACACTTCATGCATCATTCGCATCAGCAGGTTTTGTTCCGGTCTCCCGTCCTGTGGTTTGACCCTGCGATCTTCATTTATTTTGAAGACGCACTTTGTCGGTATTATACCAGAGCCATCTCTACCAGATTGATGGATCATCCTGAGCAAGGGAATTGTGAACTCAGAGAGATATTTGCCAGACTTTGTACTACTGATGGATTTATTCCTGGTTAACCGATTCCGGGCTGGCATTGGCTACTGTTCTGGGGCATGCATTGAGCAAGGTCTGTTCAAGAGTGGAGGATTCATCCATGCCGATCAACCTGAAGAAGAGGATGCCACTATCTTGGAAGAGGACGCAGAGGACTTGAACAATTTCATCATTCCTGGTGGTGTCTGTCACAATTGGGTCACTGTGGGCGTTCCTACAGTTGTTCATAAGTCAGAGTAGTAATCACTTTGTTTAAAAACCCTTCTCCCATGCCAAAAGGAGAAGTGATGACATTGTTGGCAACATTTTGTGCAATGATATTTTTCATTCAAATAAATTCATGTTAAACATTTGTTTTTCCATTTGTTTTCCCTTTTCACTTTTTGCATGAAATTGGTGATCACAAAAAACCCTAAAAACAAGAATAAAAGCAATCTTTTCATCTGCATAACGATTGTCTTGTTTGTTTTTCAAAGAGCTTTTCATATCAAAATCTTTATGCAGGTTGTTTCTCAAACCCATTGAGCATAATGATCGGACGTCATCTCCCAATTTTGAATTCCCTGTATTCGAAGTGGAAGAAGATGATGTTGAAGGGATTCCTGACGAGATTTCCCGACTTCTTGAGCGAGAAAAGAAGATCACACTCAGCTGCATCTCGAGAATCAGCAAAACAGCCAACTGGGGCATAAAAATTGAAAAAAAAAAAAAGAAAAAGAAAGAGGAGGGTGCAAAATCAAAAGAAATCAAAAGAAATCAAAAGAAAGAAATCAAAAGAAATCAAAAGAAAGCAAAATCAAAAGAAATCAAAAGAAAGCAAAATCAAAAGCAAAATCAAAAGCAAAATCAAAAGCAAAATCAAAAGAAAACAAAAGAAGATGGCACCCTCAAAGTCCCGAGTTGACTGATGCTGAATTCAATCGAAAAGAAGAGATCAACTGCCATGTGTCATGGTCAGTCATATCAGCAGAGAGTAAAAAAGCATTCAACAAGAAGGTCAAGCCTCGTGTGTTCCGAGGGACCTCATGCTCAAGAAAGTCCTGTCTTTCGTGCCCGATTCCAGGGGCAAGTGAACCCCCAAGCTATGGATGTCCATGTGTTGACAAGAGAGCCTCTTCAGGCAATGTTTCGACACTTACAACAATGGGTGGAGAAGTTCACTCGTCCTGTGAATTCTGATGCAGTCAAGAAATACTTCGCCTAAAAAAGAAAAAGCAAAACAGCTCGCTAAGTCGAACACCCCAAAGGGCGACTTAGGCAAAAAGGAGCGTCTCGGTGGATTGAAAACCCGAAAGGGCGATCCAGGCAAAAGTTAGAGACATTGAAAAAAAAAAAAGAATTTGCATCCCGCTAGATTGAACACCTCACACTGGGGCAATCTAGGCAAAAATTAGGGATTTGGCAAGTAACTGCATCTTGACAAGACTGTGCTCTATATCTGTCATCCGTCAGGGATTCTCGATTCGTCGTCGACTGAAGCTCCGAATACATCGAAAATTCGAAATGGTAGAGGAAAGGTCATTATGTTCAATGTAGCCCTCTCCAATATATATCACCGATTTCAAACTTGTACAGATCTATGGAGTCTCGCCCTTTGCAGACTACCGTTCCGTTACATCAATTTGAGCTTTTATCCAATTATTTGCACTCTTATTTGTTTTAACTCAACAAATGTTTTGCATGTTTTAATTGATAAAGTATCATTGTTTTCAAAATAAACTAATTTTTCACAAAATTGTTCTTAAACAAAGTGAACATTCACAAAGATGGAAGAATACTTAGGAGACCCACAGTGCTCTCCCGGGGGTGGTATGATTACCAACAGGTAAGACAATTGTTCGTATCTCGAGCATGACTGTATCTTTGTCCTGCAGAACCTCGTATGGTCTCTCCTCAGTGAATTTGCCTGACGCAGTGTCGTTTGAAGTTATTCATCTTCATGTTCCCGGCAGTACAGATTCTTCCTCCAAATCCCTGTTAGCTCTATTGTGGGGCATCCCTAGTAGAGTGCTGTTTGAGCCCTATCGTGGGGCATCCCCAGCAAGTTTGCTGTTTCGGACATTATTGTGGGGCAGTTCCCCAAGCAGAGCGTTTACTGAAGGCTTCAACTTTCGCCTCTCCAGCAGAGCAGTCTTCGTCTCTCCCCCAACGTGGGTGTTTTTCCCTTGAAGATTCAGTATTTGGTAGATCAACATCCCAGTACTATGTCATGCCCTCAGATTGATCCCCAGCGGAGTTGTTGGCATGATGAGCTTTATCAATGCCTATGTATCCTCATCAGAGATTTGGTCGCTTCTCAGTATCTCTGATTCTCATCACGAGTTGTTGTGGCGCATCCGCCTGTATGTTGAACCCTGTTCTCCGGTTGCGACTGACGATCCCTCCGGAAGCCTCTTGTGGCTCTTCTTCCCCTGCAGGATGATGACTTTGGTTTTCTCTCCGGATGGTTGATTCCCGGACCTGTGGTTTGAGCATGTCTGTTCGTCAGCATTCATCATACATTCATCATGCATCATGCATACATGCATAACCACAACATTCAGGTACTCATGTTGCAGCTGTTGCCGTGTATCTGTTGATGGTTGTCTCCCGCTATTTGTTAATACAAATCTCTCCAGTAGATTTTCCTCAAGCAAATATGGGTGTGTCCGATCTCTCCATGTAAAGCCAACCCTTAAGCAGAAAGTGTCTATCCTTTCTTTCCATTTCCCCACTGAGATACATCCTCGTGGATGACGGTTGCTTCCGTTCCCTCCCTACACGGGATGGGTTGTCCCTATTGAGTTCTTTCCTCATTAGGATGAGTCTTGTTTCAGTCTGCCTTTTCGGATCGATCCTGAATTGGCTTCCTGTTGGCTGTCTCTTGTACTTCCCTGGGGCATAAATGAATAGTTGCTCACTAACCGGCGCTCATTCATCGTATCCTCAGCGGAATTTGTTGGCTTCTACCTACAAACCGGTAGCTGTAAGTCCTATCTTTGTGGTTTTCTACCCACAAGCTGGTAGTTGTAAAATCTCACTTTCATCCCCTTGGTGGAGTTAACCCTTTGTGCTCATCCCGATGATGACTGGTTACTTTTCCATTGGCCTCTACCTACGAACCGGTAGCTGTAAGTCCTATCTTGGTGGTTTTCTACCCACTAGCTGGTAGTTGTAAAATCCCACGTTCTCCCCTTGGCGGAGTTAACCCTTTGTGCTCATCCCGATGATGACTGGTTACTTTTCCGTGGTTTTCTGCCTACAAACCGGTAGATGTAATCCCCTCTTTGCAGTTATCAGTATCCTCTTTGTGGTATCGATATTCTTTCCCCTCTGGATACTTGCCTTGATCAAGCAGTATTGTCCATTGGGTCTTTCCCTTCCTTTTGGATATTTGCTCCGAGTTAGCAACTTTATCCTCTCTTGATTGGTCATCTTTTGCATACCTAGTCCTGGTACCCTGATGCCTTTCTTTTCGGTCGTTTATCCATTTAACAACCTACAACCCGGTTATGGATAATCTTCCATGCGAGGTTATTATCTATGTTCTGACGGCTATAGATAATATGTCTCATGCACTCTTGGGTCGAAGTCGTCCTCCCCAGTCGAGTAAGATTCGTATTCCCTATGGAATCGGATGTCCATCCTTTAGCAAGACTGCTTTTCTAGCCCTCTTCAGGATGTTGAGTGTTTTGGCACACAAATCAATTCACGCTTTGGCGCTCAGGCCAATTTTTTCCGGTATTCAGGCCGAAGAAGTTTCCGACGATCAGGTCGATGCACTTATGTTTTTCCGGTATTCAGGCCGAAGAAGTTTCCGACGATCAGGTCGATGTACTTATGTTTTTTCCGGTGTTCAGACCGAAGGAGTTTCCGACGATCAGGTCGATGTACTCATGGCACTCAGGCCAATTTTCCGGTATTCAGACCGAAGAAGTTTCCGACGATCAGGTCGATGTACTTATGTTTTTCCGGTATTCAGACCGAAGGAGTTTCCGACGATCAGGTCGATGTACTCATGGCACTCAGGCCAATTTTCCGGTATTCAGACCGAAGAAGTTTCCGACGATCAGGTCGATGTACTTATGTTTTTCCGGTATTCAGACCGAAGGAGTTTCCGACGATCAGGTCGATGTACTCATGGCACTCAGGCCAATTTTCCGGTATTCAGACCGAAGAAGTTTCCGACGATCAGGTCGATGTACTTATGTTTTTCCGGTATTCAGACCGAAGGAGTTTCCGACGATCAGGTCGATGTACTCATGGCACTCAGGCCAATTTTCCGGTATTCAGACCGAAGAAGTTTCCGACGATCAGGTCGATGTACTTATGTTTTTTCCGGTGTTCAGACCGAAGAAGTTTCCGACGATCAGGTCGATGTACTTATGTTTTTCCGGTGTTCAGACCGAAGAAGTTTCCGACGATCAGGTCGATGTACTTATGTTTTTTCCGGTGTTCAGACCGAAGAAGTTTCCGACGATCAGGTCGATGTACTTATGTTTTTTCCGGTGTTCAGACCGAAGAAGTTTCCGACGATCAGGTCGATGTACTTATGTTTTTTCCGGTGTTCAGACCGAAGAAGTTTCCGACGATCAGGTCGATGTACTTATGTTTTTTCCGGCGTTCAGACCGAAGAAGTTTCCGACGATCAGGTCGATGTACTTATGTTTTTCCGGTGTTCAGACCGAAGAAGTTTCCGACGATCAGGTCGATGTACTTATGTTTTTTCCGGTGTTCAGACCGAAGAAGTTTCCGACGATCAGGTCGATGTACTTATGTTTTTTCCGGTGTTCAGACCGAAGAAGTTTCCGACGATCAGGTCGATGTACTTATGTTTTTTCCGGTGTTCAGACCGAAGAAGTTTCCGACGATCAGGTCGATGTACTTATGTTTTTCCGGTGTTCAGACCGAAGAAGTTTCCGACGATCAGGTCGATGTACTTATGTTTTTTTCCGGTGTTCAGACCGAAGAAGTTTCCGACGATCAGGTCGATGTACTTATGTTTTTTCCGGTGTTCAGACCGAAGAAGTTTCCGACGATCAGGTCGATGTACTTACGACGCTCAGGCATTGGTTATCCCTGTGTTGCCATTTATTTTGGTATCCAGGTCGACGTTTCTGTTTCGGTATTCAGGCCGATTTCTTTTCCGTTCCAGACGGATTGTTCTCTCAAGACTGTTTCTTTGCCGATCCTGACAGGCATTCTTGTATTATATCCAGTCGGTGCAAATTTCTACGGTTCTTTTGTATTCAATCCCTGTTTACCCTGAAAGTCTGACAGCCGTCGCTATCATCCGTTCGGGTTCCCAGCTGATTGAATAGGGGCAGCTGTAGCACCTCAAATTTGCACCTATCATTGTACATACCATCTCATATTAGGTCATAGCATATCATGATACATTGCATAGCATTTGCATTGTCCCCAGTTGCCTCAAGAGCAAGCAAGCAAGAATTAGGTCAAACTGATCAGGAGATCAGTCTACCAATCAAGCAAGGGTGTTTCTCAAGGAATCAAAGCCCTAGGGTTTGTCCAACAAGTTCACATGACTTGGAGGTCCATTTGAAGTGTTCAAGTCAAGGGTTGAAGGCTCAAAGGTCATCAGTCAATGCATGTCCAGGCAAAAACCCTAGAAAGTCAACAATCAGTCAAAGCAGTGGATGGTGGCCATTCTTGTGGAATTTGGGCACCATGATCAATAATCAAGAGTCCATACAACTTGGGACATCATTTGAAGTCAAGGTCTCAAGGAAGTAGGGTTCAGAGGTCATCAGTCAGTGCACAGACAGGCAAAAAACCCTAGAAAGTCAAAGTTGGTCAACTGTGGTTGATTTTATGGTTTTGATGGATGGAAATGGTTTGAGAGAGCTTATTCATGTCCCAATAGGCCTCATATATCATGGCAATCAACCTCATTGAAGAATTTGAGGCCAATCAGAAAATTTCCCAAAATAGAAACTGGACCTGTAATTTCAACTGCCAAAAATGGAAACTTCTTGATCCTCAACTTGCATCATGATACAAGCCTCAAATGAATTTTTTCCCCAACATGAAAGTTGAAGATCTTGTTCTCCCATTTTCAAAAAGTCCAAGAACTCTCAAATCCCATGCATGGTTGTCAAGATATGATCAATTCAATTTCAAAAATTTGTGAACTTCAAAGAGCCATATCTCATGAACCATAAGGCCAAATTTGGTGGGGTTTTTTCCTACAAATCACATTTTTCCTCCTCTTTCCAAAAATATAAATTTCATTCACCAAAACCTTGCCAATCAAAATGGCATTTTTTGACCTTTTTCATTTAAAATTCAAGTTTGACTCAAGTTTGACTTTTTGATTTAAGCATTTTCTACACAATTGGCCAATTGGAATTCATTCTAAATGTCATTTGAAACTTGTTCCAAGCCCTAACTTGTGCTCATGCCATTATCATATCACTATTTTGGCATAAGGTACAAAATTGGAAACCTTGCAAATAACTTCATTTCAAACAAGGCAATGTTGGCAATCCTTCAGCAGACCAAGAACAGCAAACATGTTGGTTATTTGTAGCCTTTTAAAGCCCATTTTCGTGGCAGTCCATACCTCCCCATGTTCATTTGGTGCACACTTAGCAATTTGCAATTAGCTTCATTTAACTAAACCAATTTAGCACATGGATTACAGATGTTAAACAGGAATATAAGAGCAACTTTTCTGCTCATTTCAACCCTAGGAGCAGCAGCCACACGACAGAAAATACTCTCCCCTCTCATTCTTGCATTTTTGGCATTTGAGAATTTTCTGACCAACCCTTCAAAGGACCACGGGCTCTCTTGGATTTTTCATGACCTGAACATCATTGTGAGGCCAATCCAAGCTCTATTCCCTACTGTCAAGCTCCTTCTCACTCTGTTTTCACCAAGCTCCAATCATGGCAAAACACGATTTGGGCATTTTCATACATAGTTGAGTTCCAAGCTTTCAAGCATCCATCATATAGGAGCATAATACACATCTGTTCAAGCTCATACAAGCCAGAAAACTGCTGCATCTTCCTCTGCTCTTCACATTGGTACTTTAGTTGCTTAAGTTCTCTGAACTTGATTTGCTTTGCTTTTTAGCAACTTGCTTGAGGTATAATTACTTCTTCTTCATGTAGTCTGGAGACCCGGCTTGTTATTTGGCCGGGCAAACTGTCTGAAGTCCTCCTTAAGAGGCAATGCTTGTGTATGTTTAATTTGTCCTTGTACAGAGTCAAAGACCTCCTAAGTGAAGAGGCAATTGGCAGAACCCAAGGGATAAGCAATCTATCCCCTGCTATTCAGTGTGTCTTCTGTCTTGCTCACACCACTGTGTTGATGCATTTCAGATAAAAACCCAAGATCTTGTGCAATTGCACAGTTGAGTCAGTATCAAATGTGTAGAAGGGTTCCCACTTTCTGGACCCACACATTCTTGTCAAATGCTCTCCCAGGCCAGGGATAGAAGCAATGAGGCACACCCCTCATCTCCTTTCATCTGCTTCACCTTAGCCCCTCAATGGCAAGGTTAAGAGCACACTTCACCCCATTCCAGAGGTTTGTTTGTTGAGGTTGATATGACCCCTCGACTAAAACCTAACTCTTGTTTGAGCCTCTTGTGTGCATATAGTGTGTGCTACCTGTGCTTTTGTTTGTTTGACTTGTTTGCTCTCGCCCTCGTTGTGATCGAGCCTTTTCCTTTCTCTCGCCCTCGTTGCGATCGAGCCTTTCTCTTTCTCTTGCCCTAGTTGCAATCGAGATCCTTTGTCCCTCCGTAGCCGAACTACGGCAACTCTGATTCTCACGTTCAGGTGAGATACGTAGGCACGAGATGCGATGTCTTGTCGAGTTTGACTAACCACTAACATCTAATTCTTTTCTCTCACCCCTGTTGTGATTGAGATATCCCCTTTCTCTTGCCCTAGTTGCAATCGAGACCTTGCTTTTTTTCCTGTGTCTGTTCAGGATAGGTTGGCCTTTGTGCCATTTAGCTAGAAACCTTAACTTAGGGTTGACTTTTGCATGACAACATCTAGGCTCGAGTCGTAGTCTCCCTAGAGTTGTGTCTCCCTCTGTTATCTGGTTAGGCTAGATCCTTGTCCCTGCGTAGGGGAACTACATCGCCCTGATCTTCACACCAGATGAAGTATGTAGGCAGGAGATTGAGCTGATCTCTCCGGGCGCCCTTTTCTTTCTTTTGTGTGTTGTCTGACCTTTGCTAGGCTCGAGTCCTCGTACTCCTTAGCATTTGCTGTCTGTCTGTTTGTGTGTTTGACAGTTGTAGGCTGAGTCCCCGACTCCCTATTTATCTGTTGTGTTGTTTTGGTTCGGATGCCGATGTAAGTCCAGTGATTGGCAGTCGGGCTCCACGTTTGCCTGTGTGTTTTGTTTGTTTGTGTGCGTGTCAGCCGAGCTACGAATGCTCTGATTCTTCTCTCGTCCGAGAAGATACGTATGCATAGGATGCGACATCCTAGCGAGCATGTGTCGTTTCCCCAGTCCGAACTACTTCGACTCTGATGTCTATTGCCTGATAGACTAAGTAGGCCCAGGATGCGATATCCTGCCGAGTCAGTTTCAGTCAGTTTCTTTTGTCTCTTTCAGCCAGTGTGTGTGTGTTTGAGCAGTGTTTTAGCAACCATTTTTCCTTCCTATTGTGCGTGGATCCCGTAGAGTACTACGGATGCGTAGGGGGCCTAACACCTTCCCTTCGCATAACCGACTCCCGAACCCATTCTCTTTGGTCGCGAGACCATGTTCTTTCCTAGGTTTACTTCGAGCGTTTCCTTTCCCTCTTTTGGGATAAATAACGCACGGTGGCGGCTCTGTTGTTCTTTCTTTTCCCGCCGGTTTTTCGCGTGATGCGACAGGCATATGGAAAAATTAAAAAGTAAGTATTTTATATTCTTTATTCATAATTTATTGTATGTTATAATTACTAATGATGTTATTTTCTAACAACTATTATTATTTGAAATTATAGGTGTTTCAAGTCAAGACACCAAGACAACAAGATAGTATTATTTGTTGTAATGATGTGTACATTATAAGTTATTTTGTACCATTTTGGTTTTGATGTAATATACAATTTTTGGTTCCTAATGGAATTGTGTCATTGATGTAATACAATTTTTGGTCTAATTCAATTCAAAAATGGTTGTATTGTTGTTTCTAGTCTGATATGATTCAGAAATATTCAGGTTTAAAATTTGGGAAAACTGTAAAATTGAAATATATATTATAAAAAAAACAAATTATATCACAACGGTTATTAACTTAACCGTTGTTGTAAGTAGAGTGTGTTATCCAAAATAATAAAAGGCATGAATGGCGTTGTTGGGATTCGAACTCAGGACCTATAAATTATTTCACAATGATTGATTGAATACATCGTTGTTATAGGTAGTGTGCTACCTAACTTATAACCACGGTATGTCGCCCGTTGTGGAAATCATCATACATACAACCATATGTTACATAACAACGGACGTGTAATTGTTTTATGTGTTTCGCAACCGTCATTATATGTGTTTTCCGTAGTAGTGGTACTGATATAATTTTATTGGGCCATAAGAAGGGAGAATTTTCGTTTAAACTTATTTTATAATCTGAGTTCATGCATTCCAACTTTGTTACGAAAGTCAGTGGTTCTCAGGTATCGATTGTAGTCTGAAAGGATATCTGTCGATATCAAAGCGCAAATTTTTAAACAACAGAGTCCAAAATAGCGAAAGCGCTTGGACAAATTTGAGGAAACTATATATCTGAGCAAAAGTCACTGATCGTCGAAGAATAATCTGATTGTGCAAAAATATACTGATTATTCATCGTCGATAGGGCAATGCACTAGCGAAAGTAGGTGTTGCCCATATTTATCTATTTTATATAATTTATGCATAATTCTCGTAATATAAGTGATGTGGATTGTATAATTGTGTTAGATTAAGAATCATAACCCCAGGTCCTACTTGCCCTAGTTGAGATTTAAGTGATTCTTCAAATAAGTTGTTTTCATTTAAGTGCTTTTTTCATTTAAGATGTTTTACCAAAATCCCTAATTTCGATTTCTCTAGGTATACACCAATAGGATGAAATTAGGTATTTAAGCCATTGATGTCTGTGGTTCGATATCTTTTTTACTACTTTGCACAATTGTGCACTTGCGGCTGCATCATCAACGCCAAAGGAAATTGGACGAGGAACTTTCAAACGTCCTTTAGGCATATTGAACTACCCCTTATTTTCTAAGAAAAAGATGTTGGTGTAAGCCATAGAGGCCAATACTTTTGGTACTTGTATCGAATTGTTTATTAATAATAAAAGGCTTTTTCTTTATTATGTTTGTCTAATAAAGTCCCTAGAATAGATAGTCCGTTTAATGTATCAAGTGTGACTTAATCATGATATCACATTAAACATAAGGACATTATTCTTAAAGTATCCATAGTCGAGCTTTATTGTGAAGTGGGATAACATTAAAGCATTAAGACTATTATGTATATAGACTGATGATCACATCTCATGGATCATGGATAAGGAGTTATCAAGTCTTAAACATAGGTATGAATATTAAGAGTAATACTTATACTGGATTAACCCGCTATGAGAATATTATATAGAATGTTATGCAAAGTGTCATAAGTTATTCTCATGGTGATAATGGTGTATACCACCCTTCGACCTGAAACCATTATGGACCCTAGATGTAGAGTCGAGTGCTTTATTGCTGATCAAACATTGTCCGTAACTGGATGACCATAAAGACAGTTGATGGGTACTCCGCGAAGCATGCTAAGGGACATGAGTGACCTAGATGGAATTTGCCCATCCTGCGTAACAGGATAAATGTCTATGGGCCCAATATTGAACTGGACAAGGATGACACGGTATATGTCTTGTGTTCAATATAGACATAAGGGCAAAAGGGTAATTGTACACATAAGTATTATCACAAAAGGATTTGTCAGATCACATGACATTTTCGTGTCTTGGGTAGCAGTGATGTGTTGCTAGATATCGTTCACTGTTTATTATATTAAATACGTGATTTAATATAATTGTCAATGCCGCGAAAACCTACAGGGTCACACATAAAAGGACGGATTGATGAGAGATAGAGTAACTAAGGAATATTATAATGTACGGTGCACTTAAGTGAATTGTAGAACATCGTAAGGTACGGTGTATTTAATAGAATACGAAATATGGTAAGGTACCACGCGCTTAAGTGATTTTGGCATATTATAAGATATGGGTCACATACACTTGAGTGGGTTTTTTCTAGCTTGCAGCCCACACAAGTGGTTCTATAAATAGAACCCTTGTGTAGAAGCATGTGTGCAGTTGCAATTTCGTTTCTCTCTCTCTCTCTCTCTCTCTCTCTCTCTCTCTCTCTCTCTCTCTCTCTCTCTCTCTCTCTCTCTCTCTCTCTCTCTCTCTCTCTCTCTCTCACTCAAAGCCTTCATTCGTAGCAGCTAGCACTGAGATTGAAGGAATTCGTTCGTGTGGACTGAGTAGAGGCGTTGTCATCGTTCAATGTTCCTGATCGCTTCGTAGATCTGCATCAAAGGTTATAATCTCCACAAGAGGTAACGATTCTATCACTGATCATGCTCATTCGTAAGGATCACTAAAGGAGAAATTTTAAATTTCGTTGCGTTTTGGATCGCTCTTCTCCTTCAAAAGACTCCCCCCGTACTTACTTATAAAACTGTAGTGATGGTTTCCTTCAAAATAGGAGATGTGAGTTAAAGGATATTACAACACGTGCCTAGGGAAACTAACGAAAAAGGTGCAAAGAAGAGCTTGGCCTTTTAGAAGAACGTGGGGATATGGATGTGATAAGTGAAGCTAATGTAGAGGATAAAAAGCTTCATATGGGGAAAAAATTCCCCCAACTGAGAGGATCCATATAAAGTCGTCATAAATTCCAAGAAAGGAGCTTATATTTTAGAGATCTTGTCCTGTGAAGAGATTCCACAAACCTAGAATGTGAGAAAGCCTAAAATATTTTACAATTAGTTTGTAAACCAAAGTT
The DNA here is from genome assembly GCF_024323335.1 of Lathyrus oleraceus. NCBI lineage: Eukaryota > Viridiplantae > Streptophyta > Magnoliopsida > Fabales > Fabaceae > Lathyrus > Lathyrus oleraceus. The sequence goes on from NC_066581.1 coordinate 43,222,417, forward strand.
GTTAGTTGTAACACAATTAATACAAATTCACCTTTTATTCTTTATTTGATATTTTACATTGTTTGAAGAGTCAAACAAACTCACCTGAAAAACCCTAAAAGGAAAGCCTACCCCTTAAAGGGAATAAAGGTGAAGCATATTTCTCAAAAGAAATTAAGGCAAGCGCTATTGAAGCGCCACCAAAATGGCATAATGACCTTGCTCAAATCGGATAGCCACATCAAGATGAACAACATCAATCAACAATTCATCCTTTCTCGAGTCCATAAAATCGGGGAAATAAATTTTGATAGTCCAAAAAAGTAGATAACATGAGAAAAAAATCAAAGGGAATCATTTCGATGGAAGACTAAATCCTCGTTAATCACTAATTTTTCAATATCAATGGCTTCATTGTTTAGAGGAACCCTGGGGTGGAGGAATGCCAGTTATTGCAAAGCCTTTTTAAAAGCTTCCTAAGCTGTATCCATGACATCGTGAATCATATCCCGCCTCTCCGCCTCGAATGTATTTCACTACTTCTCGAGTTTGAAATTCATAGACCCTACTTACCTTTTGACCTCCTTTAGCTTCTCCTTTAAGATTCCCAAGATTTATTGGATTTTGTCAGCTTTTCGGTCAGAGTCTTCATTTTCCCAGTCAGAGTCTCCACTTCCTTCCTCACTGTTTTTTTGTGTTCTTCAAGGCCCCCTTGGTCGTTGATAAATATTTTGAGAGAGGGATAGAGGAAGAATAAAATACTCTTCTGAGTCTCGTGTCATTTTCAAATCTTTCTCTAAAAGATCTATTTAAACCGCATTTTTTCCTCTTTGATATTGAACTCCTGGTATGTATTGAACATGGAACTAGTAAGGGTCGTCATTGCCAAATAAGGCACACACTCGACAAGAGCCTTCTGACGAGCCAATAGCCTCATGTTAAGTAATGAGCTTTAGTATACATTCGGAACCATAGCAAAGAGTTTCTCTAGAGAACAGGTAACGGCATGGCTAGACTGGGAAAAAACTTCCCTTATTCAAAACCATCATCGCCAGATGGAGGGTCTTTCCTTTTCTGCGACGGGAGAATATTTTTTACAGCAGAAAGAATGACCATCGTGGAATCTTCGGGTAATTCGTCCACCACACCAATCGAGGACGTGGCAAGAACGCGATTGCCACAATCTTCAGTTATAGCAGAATTGGGACTCAAATCGTCTTTTAAATGGCATAATTTAGATAACAACCAAGCTTTTGAGTTTTTGTAATTCCAGAACTTGTTTTCATTAGCCATGTTATTTGCAAAATGGAAAGTTAACAACTCTTGAAAAATAGTGGAAACACCAAAGAATTGTGAAATGCACCTAATAATATGTTTTTTCCCAATTGGGGGATATCACTAAGTGACAATATCATCGACCCCTTTTTCTAAATGACACGCGTTTGGTGAGTGTTGACAATACGCGATTCAATGATGATATACTTGAAGTTGAAACTACCGAGAGACTCGATGAAGGCCTCAAACAACTTAGGATATTGTTTTAAATGGATCAAGTCGAAAGGAGTTTTAGACAACAACACTCTGATTGAAACACCCTAATAAAGACTCAATAGTTTGGGTGCATTTGTGATAGTGTTATCACAAGATATCGAAGGGTGTCTTCTTCGGAGTTATTAAAGATAAGTAAGAACATCATTTCCCAAAGCACCACGTCAAACATGCGGAAGTTCAGATGGAGAAATCTTGGCACATTTGATATGAGAAGGATGGAATCGCAGCTACCCAATCACCAGAAGAAACACCAATGTTTTCCATCATCTCATATTTTTTTATTCGTCGTGATTATAATATATCGAAGGAATGCCCAAATAGGTATTGCCTACCCAAGAGTGACAATTGTGCACTTGGTCGTCAATCAAAGGCCCAAAAGTAGGATACTTAATGACATGCACGATAGTACATGTTCACACGTAGAGAAGAGTTAGTTCAAGGACAACAACCTCACCTACTCAACATTCTACTTTGCATGAGAGGATCAAAGTTAGAATCATTGTAAGAACAATATGTGGCAGAAAATAAAGTTGACAGGTCCCAAAGAGTCTCATCACATCTTGACACGGTAAAAAGAGGAATACAAAATATCAAGAGTAACAAGACACATGGAGGAATAAAATATTCACCAAAAAATATAAGGGTGTAAATTTGATATGTCGTCAAAGTTACCACTTCGACAACAACCTTTTCTGAACTAGACTTAAGGGGTTATTGTTCCCATTTGGGCCGACAAGTCCATTTAATGGCCTAACAAGATTGCCAGGTCATAATGAAGAAGGTCTAATAAGAACCTCTAAAGGTCAATGGATGTTGGATCAAAGTTAGATATTAACGAATATCAACACTCAAAGACATGTGTCTCAAAATAAAATGTACAGTACAGGGGTAAAACTCTAGAATTCGACAATCAAGTCTAACGTAAGTCTCAAAATTCAAGTACACACTTTATAGCCCTAAAATATTTATCATGAGTATTTGCAAGTACAACTCCCTCGACATCTTACCGAAGCTTCAAGACACCAACAATTAACCAAAATACACTAACAAATCTTCTCGGATCCTCAAACATTTATTATTATATTATTATTATTATTATATTATTATTATTATTATTTATTATTATTATTATTATTATTATTATTATTATTATTATTATTATTATTATTATTTTATTATTATTATTATTATTATTATATTATTATTATTTTATTATTATTATATTATTATATTATTATTATTATATTATTATTATTATTATTATTATTATTATTATTATTATTATTATTATGATTATTATTATTATTATTATTATTATTATTATTATTTTATTATTATTATTATTATATTATTATTATTATTATTATTATTATTATTATTTTATTATTATTATTATATATTATTATTTATTATTATTATTATTATTATTATATTTTATTATTATTATATTATTATTATTATTATTATTTTATTATTATTATTATTATTATTTATTATTATTATATTATTATTATTATTATTATTATTTTATTATTATTATTATTATTATTATTATTATTATTATTATTATTATTATTATTATTATTATTATTATTATTATTTATTATTATTATTATTATTCTTATATTATTATTATTATTTTATTATTATTATTCTATTATTATTATTATTATTTATATTATTATTATTCTTTTATTTATTATTATTATTATTATATTATTTTATTATTATTATTATTATTATTATTATTATTATTATTATTTTATTATTATTAAGTATTATTTTATTATTATTATTATTATTATTATTATTATTATTCTTATATTATTATTATTATTATTATTATTATATTATTATTATTATTATTATTATTCTTATTATATTATTATTCTTATTATCTTATTATTATTATTATTATTATTATTATTATATTATCTTATTATTATTATTATTATTTATTATTATTATTTCTTATTATTATTATTATTATTCTTATTATTATTATTATTATATTATTATTATTATTATTCTTTTATTATTATTATTATTATTTTATTCTTATTATTATTATTATTATTATTATTATTATTAACTTTCAATTATCCTTGAGTGCGACTAGAAGAGGGAAAGTTAGTTTGTTGGTGTCATGGTTAATTTCTTATGACTAAGCTACACAAATTGAGTTCAAACTTGAACTTGGGCATGGCATTCCCCACTCCTAGCTAATCTCCACTACAGGCATGTGCGACAAAGTCACAAACTCATGATAAAGGTGTTAGTGTGTAATTTTTCTGCACAATTAATTAGAAGTCGGATTGTATGCGATATAGAATAGGTTTTTCCGTTCTAAAGTCATGGAAACAAGATTAAAAGTTGCAGATTTGTTCTGTGAAAAATTTATAAGGACCTTTTATATATTAGGAATCAAGTACTTATCTCAGCTTTAAGACTTTCTTAAGTTTTCGGAGGTCATGTGCCACGTGTTACACATTTGTCACGGTTCAACATTAACAAAACAACTATGATTCTTTTTTAATCATGATTTAGCAGGGACAAAACTATTATGAAATCAACCACAGTTTAACCATGCAAATTTGAGCCCATATTGCATGCCCTCAAAGACAGACATGTTTTGTTTATGAACAATATCATGAATTTGGATAAGCTCTTGCAAAGTTTGTGATAATCTAGCTAGTTATTTTATGTAAAGGAGTCTCATTATTGATTATGGTATCAAATATCAATGCCATATCAACACAAAATCTAATGAACATGTCTCTAACACAATTCCTATAAGTCATTCACATAAATGGCATTGAATACATACTAATTTGATAACATGAAATTTCTTTGCACTCATAAATTACATACTAATTTGCCAAACTCGAGCAATGAACTAGTGCATCAAAGCAATAACAAATTATTGCTTCTGCACAAAAGGATGCATGGGTAGTTCAACTTACAATATGGTCTCAACTCAACCATTATATGATTATCAATCTGCAACTTGAAAAAAATGTTTGGCTCTCCCATGTCAAACTCCTACTCGACGATTTCAACTCTGAGTTAGCTGGATTCCTATTTGAACCGAAAACCGTTGTCGAATTACTATATCTATCCCAATGTTGGGGGCTGCAAAAAGAAGTTACGACAATATATTAATTAATATGCATAAACATCGATACGCTAAAAATTACACACTTGATTCATGAAATTTACCTTCTTAAAATTCATTTTTGATGAACTTGTTCCTGTTCCTATATCTTTATCAGCGGGTTTCAGTATCTCAAAGGAACATACAAGAGATTCATCAACGGACAATAATGCACCGGCGTTGTCAAACTCCCCGCCATAATTTGGAGCAGAGAATATTGTGACTAATCTCCGTTTAGCGAAAAACTCGTATCCATCCTCAACAACCTATAATATTTTAACAAAGTACAATGAGACCTTAATCAGAAGATCAGAGAAGTAACATAAAACGGAAAAAATAGGATTGAATCAAAAGAGTAAGAGATACGAATGATTGTGTATAATTCGACAGAGTCTGGTTTTGACACAATATGCATGTCAAAAAATTTGGTTCCACTTTGTGAATTGATAACCAATTAGGTTGAAAAAAACAGCTATAACAGCGAAAGAAAAACATGTACCGATTCATTCAACATTCTCAAATGAAGAGGTTTACCTGATGACCCCTGCAGATAAGATCAAGATCATTTTTATCCAAAAAATCCGCGACAACATCAGGTCCAAAAGTACACGAAACGCCTCGGTCACTATCATGCCAACCTTCAACAGTAGAATCAGGATCAGACCAAAGGAGATCACACAAGAGACCATTATCAGGAATTTCGGTCGGCCTCACAACCTCTCTTATCTGACCTAAACTTTGTAACTCAGGAGACAGTCCTCCGTGCATACAAAGTATTTTGTCGTCAATGAGTGCAGCTACCGGCAAACAGTTAAAACAGTCGGTGAATATCTTCCATAGCCTAACATTGAACCTCCTTTTACATTCGTCGTAAAAACCATATATTCGGTTTATCTTTGCATCTTCGTGGTTTCCTCTTAACAGATAAATTTTGTCTGGATATCTTATTTTGTAAGCCAAGAGCAAACATATTGTCTCCAAACTTTGCTTCCCTCTGTCAACATAATCGCCGAGAAACAAGTAGTTTGCAGACGGAGGAAAACCACCGTATTCAAAAAGTCTCAATAAGTCTTGGTACTGACCATGTATATCACCTGCAAGAGAATCACAACATTAGAAACAAGGAAAAGTAGACGCAACAATGACATTGATAAACTTCCAAATGCAAAGTACAAAGTACATCACAGGGTTTCTATAAATGATCCTCAAAACTGCATTAAGATTGTTATTAAATAACACAAATTATACAAAGGTTTTAGAAAACAGTCTGTTACCGTGAAAACGGCCTTGGCAAAATGGTATCATAAAGTGCCAATTTCGATACCGATACCATTATTCACCGTTTTTAACATAAATAACAAATTGCGATTAATTCACACGACAACCACCGCAATCACCGTTACAATACCTATACCATTATTCACTGTTTTTAAGATAAATAACAAATTGTGACCAACTCACACAACAACCACCACAATCACCGTTACAACACCTCGCCAATTCCGATACCGATACCATTATTCACAGTTTTTAAGATAAAGAACAAATTTTGATTAATTCAACCACCGCAACGGTTACAACACCTATCTGCGAAAGCCTTTACACGACCACAACGCAAGAGCTATTTAAAACCTTATATAACTAGGGAAAAAACAATAAATTCTCAGAATATCCTCATACATGAAAAAAAAAATAAAGAATCATGAGATTTAATTGATTGACACAGAAAAACACGCATATCTGATATCTGAAATTCTTGTTATATATAAAAACACAAATATTTTTTCAATTGATTGAGAAATTACGAAAGAACTAACCGCAAATGCGGATAGGAGCACGGAGATCAAGAAGAATAGGTTGGGATAGAAAGATTTGTCTAGCGTTGATGCAAAGTTGACGAATCTCAGATTCAGAAAGCTGAACTTGTTTTCCTCCTTTTCCTTCTAACAATCTTCTAATCACATCATCTATTACAGCTTTGTCCATTATTCCTTCCATTGTTGCCATCATTGTTGATTTTGTTGATATGGCTTTTTCAAATTATCGTTGTTGTTATGGGTTAAATGAAGCAAAATCTCAAGAGAAAGAAAAGATAAATAAAGAAAATAAGAGTTGTTGAAATGGGAAAATATGGATAGATGGACAAGATGGCACAACTTCAAGAGGCTGTTTCTTTCCGATTTGGACGATTCTAACTTTATGTATTTTTTTTCTTTTCATTCTCATTACATTAATATATTAATTAATTAATAATAATAATATGTTTGTGTTTTTCTTTATTAGTATTTGTTTTTTTCTGAATTAATTAAATAGAGAGTTGAAAGATTCAACTGAATGGCGCGTAATAATAAGGATATTAATTAATTATTCATACAATAAGCGCGCTTTTTAGCGAAAAATATTCCACGTGTAATCAAATGGTTGGTTGGTCAAATGTTGGAGTTGCACCGAAATGTTTCGCCCTCTCACAAGCCGCTATCTATTACTTTCTTCAATCAAGTATATACAAAATATACTAATATTGAAAACTTAATGTGTTTTTACTAAAAACTAAAAAGGTGAATTCTTATTTTACCAACTCAAAAAGTTGGGTAGAATTACCTTCACTAAAATGCGATTTTTTTTTAAAAAATAATTATTAATTTTAATTTAAATTGTTAAATCATTTATTTTTTTAAAAATATATTAAAATAATTATTTTTTTTAACTAGTGCGTCAGTTGAACTGACGCATCCAAATAAGTTAGAGATGAGACGTCATTAGCCTTGGCGCTTGCATGCAAAATCAATGCATATAGGCGTCACATGCATTAGCGCATGCATATGTTTGTGTGTGGAGCCCAGTGCTTTAGCGCATGTATGGTTTGCTTCTTCTGTAAATACCACCATCACATCTCCATATTTTACACAACTTCTTACTCTCTTCCATTTTCCTTCAATTTCTTCAATCACCTTCAATTTTGTTTTCTTTAATCATGTCTGAATACATTCACAAGAGAAATGTCGATTTAATCTTTTTAGTAGTCGCACATCCGATAAAGATTCGACTTTGGAATATAGATTCGTTTAAACGTCTTAATCGGACATTGAACCGTTGGTTAGATTGAGAAATTGCAAATGGTGAAAGGATTAGAAGAATTGAATGGCTTGAGTCCACGTTCAACCAAAATGGAGAAGTGCGTGAATTGGTGGATATTAAGACTGATAGAGACATTCATAGGATGATGCATAATATGTTCAAAATTGTTTTGATGGTTATAATCGTTTAGTTATAGTAATGGTATTTTAATTGTTGTAATTGTTTGTGTGTTGCTCGTGTGTTGAATATGTTGTATTTGTTTGTGATGATATCTCCTCACAAAGTTATCATATGAAATAAATTTTGTTTTTAATATAAAGCAAAAGAGGTACATGTAAAATTATCTTGTTGCGCTCGTTCCAACACTAGGACAGTTAGTACGATTGTGACCTGGATGACGACATGAACTACATAATCGAACCATTTTGTTCGCTATATCCATTTTTGTTCGAATACGGGTGATGTTTGGGCGGCCCTTTTTCTTTCTTCGCATAACTTCATTGTGTCAGAGAATGTCCCCTTGATATTCGAGTCAGTAATCCTCTTTTGCAACAACTGAAAAACTAATTTTGTAAATATTGGATAGGCTTATGACTTTGTAAACGTCATATAGTAAGTAGAATGGATCCCTTCGTACCTTTGGACATGTCGTAATGACATGGGAGCAAGACATAAAAAAGGCTTGGAACTTTTCCACAGTCGCAACAACCTCTATCTAGTTCCACTCTGTATTATCCCATCAGCATGCCTTCATTGTGATCCATGGACTCAGCAACACTGTACCAACCTTTAGTACAATCAAACATCGTGACCACGTGTGTGTTAGCTTTGGCAGTTTTGTGTCTAATGAATTTCATTGAAGCATCATTGAACAACTTCCCAGATTGCAACAATGAACTCCATTTGGAACGTCTGGTCTCAAACAGCGCCCCTAGCCTGAAATATGTTGCATGCACTAAAGAGGTTATAGGTAGGTTTCGGATGCCTTTGAAGATAAAGTTCATTGATTCCACAAGATTTGTTGTCATGTGGCCCTAATGTTGATCGTTGTCGTATGCCCTAGTCCACTTCTCCAATGGAATATTGTCGATCCACGTACTGCATTTGCGTTTGACAATTTGATGTCTTCGCGGTAGTGTTTGAAAGAAGGTTATGTTAATGCGTAACCTGCTAACGACCTTCTTCCGCAACATTTTGTCTTTGATCTCCCGCATAAAATTTTGAGTGATATGTTTAATGCAGAAGACATGCATCGACGGAGGATCCTGCTAACCATTATCAATATTTTCGTATGCACTCACTATTGAAGGGTGTCGGTTAGAGATCAAACATAAGTTAGGTTGAGGAGCAACGTGCAATCGGAGATTTCTTAGGAAAAAACTTCATCCCTCAGCAGTCTCCCCTTCAACTAGGGCAAAGGCGATTGGAAAAATGTTGGTGTTGCCATCTCGTGTCATTGCCATCAGTAATGTTCCTTTATATTTCTCGTACAACCATGTACCACTTGTTGGTGTAAGCCCTAGAGGCCAATACTTTTGGTACTTGTATCGAATTATTTATTAATAATAAAAGGCTTTTTCTTTATTATATGTTTGTTTAATAAAGTCCCTAGAATAGCTAGTCCGTTTAATGTATCAAGTGCGACTTAATCATGAGATCACATTAAACATAAGGACATTATTCTTGAAGTATCTGTAGTCGAGCTTTATTGTGAAGTGGGATAACATTAAAGCATTAAGACTATTATATATATATACTAATGATCACATCTCATGGATCATGGATAAGGAGTTATCAAGTCTTAAACATAGGTATGAATATTAAGAGTAATATTTATACTGGATTGACCCGCTATGAGAATACTATATAGAATGTTATGCAAAGTGTCATAAGTTATTCTCATGGTGATAATGGTGTATACCACCCTTCGACCTGAAACCACTATGGACCCTAGATGTAGAGTCGAGTGCCTTATTGTTGATCAAACATTATCCGTAACTGGATGACCATAAAGACAGTTAATAGGTACTCCACGAAGCAGGTTGATGGACATGAGTGACCTAGATGGAATTTGCCCATCCTACGTAACTGGATAAATGTCTATGGGCCCAATATTGAACTGGACAAGGATGACACGGTATATGCCTTGTGTTCAATATAGATATAAGGGTAAAAGGGTAATTGCATACATAAGTATTATCGGAAAAGGATTTGTTAGATCACATGACATTTTTGTGTCTTAGGTAGCAGTGATGTGTTGCTAGATACCGCTCACTGTTTATTATGTTAAATACGTGATTTAATATAATTGTCAATGTCGCGAAAATCTACAGGGTCACACACAAAAGGATGGATTGATGAGAGATAGAGTAAATAAGGAACAATGTAAGATACTGTGCACTTAAGTGAATTGTAGAACATCGTAAGGTACGGTGTACTTAAATAGAATACGAAATATGGTAAGGTACCACGCGCTTAAGTGATTTTGGCATAATATAAGATATGGGTCACATACACTTAAGTGGGTTTTTTAGCTTGCAGCCCACACAAGTGGTTCTATAAATAGAATCCTTGTGCAGAAGCATTTGTGCAGTTGTAATTTTGTTTCTCTCTCTCACTCAAAGCCTTCATTTGTAGCAGCTAGCACTGATATTGAAGGAATTCATTCGTGTGGACTGAGTAGAGGCGTTCTCACCATTCAATGTTCGTGATCGCTCCGTAGATCTGCATCAAAGGTTTCAATCGCCACAAGATGTAACGATTCTATCACTGATCATGCCCATTCGTAAGGATCACTAAATGAGAAAATTTTAAAATTCCTGTGCGTTTTGGATCGCTATTCTCCTTCACCACCAATTTGTATAATAGGTTTACAGAAAGCAAAACCTTTGATGCATGGTTGATAAGCCCAGAAGAGACGGTGGAATATTCCATTTCCAATATTACAAGTCTCGTCTGGGGTATACGTCGGCAAAGTTTCCAACTTGACAATAGTCCCTGGAGCATATTGTTTAAGAGCCACCAAGTATTTTGGAGGTTGTTCGTATGACTCCTCCCAATTGCCATACACTTTTTCAACCGCCTTTGTCCTAGCTATCCAAGCCTTCATGTATGATGGAGTATAGTTGTATTGTGTTACAAGATGCAAGATTATTGTACTCACCTTTAGCGATGGATTATCGCTAATGATAGACAAAATTTCATTGCATATTAACTAAGAGTTAAGTTTATGATGGTCTTGCATTGGGTTCGTGAGCGTGCATGTGTGAACTAAAAAGGCAGCACTAATTTCGACAATAAATCTTATACCTCATTGCATTAGTTTTATCAACTCTGCAATCAACTAATAGATCCATGTGATACTTTTTAATAGCTTTTATACAATCTTCTTTTGTGCAAAATGTGTCTCCTTCTTTCAATGATCCTTGAATTTTCACATAAGGATTGTAAAATATATCTGATGAAGGTTCATGGGTACCCAAATTCAAGCTTGTCATGTGTTGAGGTGGACAATATACATGACTAGCTGGTAATGGCTCCTCTTCTTCTTCATCATTCACTATTGAATCAACCAATAACTATGTTTCTTATTCTTCCTCATCTACAACATTGACCTCAGCTTGTTCATCATCATCAATTTCACAAAACACTTGTGACCGATCAATAAACTGAGACACTTGTTGTTGTGGTAATATATATAACTTTATATCGTTGTACCCAGATTATTCATGATTGACAAACATATGATGAACATCGCCATCATCTCGAATCTTCAACTGATAAAACTTTACTTGGTTGTTTGTAAACCACATCGGATTTTTATAGATGATTTGGCCCACCTGACTACATTATAATTTCTTTTCTATTCTTTATCTCAAATGTGAAAATTTTGATCGTCGATTTATTGTAAACTGAGTTACTTTTATATTGCAAAAACAAAAACTGAATAATTGATGCTCAAATATTTCACCTTCAGTATGGGAACTGATCATGTAATGTGGTGATGAAGACATTTTTTTTAATGTAAGTTTAGTGTTTCACTTATCTGTATGGCTACTGATGGTGAATGCATTGATATGTTATTTGCATGTAGTTAAATAGGGAAGACGGTGTATATACTGATCACACAATTAATCTGCAATGACAAGACAATGCAAGAATCCATGCAGAGACAAGATAATATAATGCATGCGCCTATAAGGAATATTTTCCCTAACACTACAAGCATGCACCTACACACAAGGAATCTCTCTTCCCTAATAATCCAAGGCAGGTGCTCATTCTAATGGCACATAAATCAAGGCATGCGCCCAAGCCTTAGGCGCCTCTTCCTTGCATGCATAAAAAGGCATGCATGCGTCACTAACCTTGGCGTATGTGACCATGCATATCATAAAAGCAAGGTATGCACCCTAGCCTTAGGCGCCTACACCTATCTCATATGCATGCACCTTATCCCATGTTTCACATGTTGTGTACCTATTCACATACTGCAACACTTACTCGTCTATAAATAGGGCATCAACTTACAACACTTAAGATCTACAACACTAACAATCAACCTTTGCAATACTTCACCTTTACAACACTCAACCTTTGCATTACTCAACCTCTTTAACATTATGTCTCTATTGACTATGGGTGATGAACATCGAGGAATCGACAATATCACAACATTTGTATGTTATTACTTCTTCTTACTTATTTCCTTTTACTTATTTCGTACATATTTTTTAATTATGTTTTTATTATTTATTACTTCTTCTTACTTTATTTCTTACTTATGTTTTATTAGGATCCAAAACAATTTTGATGTCGTGTCCATGAATATGTACCCCACAATCCTTTGATAAAACCATATATTCGAGGATGCAGTTTTGGTAATCTCCTCAACATAGTCACATACTCGGTTGACTATAAATTTATTCTTGCTTTGTTGGAGAGATGGAGACCCGAGACCCACACTGTTGATTCTAAGTGTTGGCAGCAATTTTGGTAAAACAAAGAATGTTCACAAGATGTTATGTGTGATGTCTTAACATGAGATATCCTATGTACCTGCTGGAGTTCAAGAACATGTTAATGCAGGATTATTTCAGAATGCCACATACATTGCCATGGCTTCTGATATTGGTTGTACCTGCTGGAGCTTAAATGGAAGACATGTTCATGCAGGATTGTTTCAGATGACATACACAAGGTCATGGCATCTGATATGGTTGTACCTGCTGGAAGTTATAAAAGGAATTATTGGATTATGCAGGATTTTTCCAGGATGTCAGACCCGATGTCATGACATCTTGTACACAGAACATTCAGTGTGAATGTCTAGTGTTTTGTGATTGCACAATTAATGGCAATCTTTGTATGATTGAAGATCTGATTAGCTGGCGCATTCAATCATGGATTACAACCAGATTTACTTATTTTCCAATGAGATCTAACCAGCTGTTATAAAAAGATTTGATTGGAAAATAGATTTAGGGTTTTCAAGATGTCCAAGCCCAGCTGGATGCTTCTATAAAAAGGGACTTAGAAAACCTGTTTGAATACACAACCAATATTGAGCAAAATATATAGAGAGAGCTAGGGTTTGTGTCTGTTTAGTCGTGAGACTTGTAAGCCATTCAAGTCATCCATTGATGATTGAATTGGACTGATTTGTGATCGTAATTTGTCACTCTGAAGCTGTTAAGCAAGAGTGTGTGTCTTCTTGATCAAAGTTGTGAAGCAAGATCAAGAGTGTGTCTTCTTGATTAAAACTGTGAAGTAAAATCAAGAGTGTGTGATTGAAAAGTGTCTTCTTTTCTCAAGGGATTGTTGTTTAAGATCAAAGGTGTGATTGTAGGGAAGTGAGTGGGTTCTCATATCTAAGAGTGCTTAGGTAGAAATTGCACGGGTAGAGATTAGGTGAGAAAGACTGCAACTTGTTGAAGTGTACGGAGGAGAGTCTTTGAACTAATTCTATTTTAGTGAATTTCCTTCCTGGCTTGGTAGCCCCCAGACGTAGGTGAGTTGGACCGAACTGGGTTAACAATTGCTTGTGTCTTTTGCTTTATCATTCTGTATCTTTATCCTACTTGTATTAACAGATATCAGTGTCGTGACATTGACTTCGACATCTTATATCTGATACCAGAATTTCACACACATTTCACCTTCCTTTCGGCGAGTGTACTGTCACACTTGAGGACATCTACATGTTGTTGGGTCTACGTATCGATGGTAAGACCGTAAATGGTAGAGTTAACCAGGATAACTCTATTTGCAATGAATTGTTGGGTGCCCCTTTGTGTGACGACTAAGTTGCGGGAGAGACATCTGGTTAAGCTAGGGACAAGGTATTAACTTAAGATATCTCAAACAATATTATGTGAGTATAACATTGACCTATCTCAAGAAATAGAAGAGGAGTCTTGCTGCCTCTTGGTCTGATGAAAGTGAAACAGAAGAAGTTGTAAATCTTGTGACTGCATTGACAGGAAGATGGGGTTTTTATGAAGAGACAAGTGATGATGAAGTAACCTTTGAAGAGCTAGCCACTACCTACAGAGAGTTGTGTTACAAAAGTGCAGAAGTGTGCAGACAAGTTGAAAACCATAAGAAAGTGATAGCTTAGCTGGAAAGTGAAAAGGGGGAACATGTGGAAACCATCTCCAAGTTGAAAACTGAAGTTGTACTCTTGAATTCCAAACTAGATGAGATGACCAAGTATGTAAGAATGCTTAACAATGGATCTGACATCTTAGACAAGATTCTCCAGGTTAGTCAACCAACAGGAGACAAATCTGGCATTGGGTTCAATGAATCTAAGGCTGATAGCAGTTACAAAAATGGAAAACCTAAATCCAAACCTAAGTGCAGCCATATTGATAACAAACCTGCAATGTCACATCACATGTCACAACATCAGAAGGGAAGACAACAGAAAGGGAAACACCAAAGATGGAGATGCCATTACTGTGGAAAATTTGGCCATCTCAAGCCCTTCTGCTATAAGTTGTATGGTTATCCTAGCCTTGTTCATCATCAGACTCACCATCAACCAAGACCCAACCATCATAGGCCAGTCAACAAGAAGGTATGGGTTCCTAAGACTAATGTTTCAAGTCTAATAGCTCACACTTCCTTCAGATTTTTAGCCAAAGAAGATTGGTATTTTGATAGTGGTTGCTTCAGACACATGACTGGAAACAAAAACCTGCTAACTGGACTTCATCCCCATGCCATAAGTTATGTAACCTTTGGTGGTGGAGCAAAGGGTGAAATCAAAGGAATTGGTAAGCTTGATTTCCCTGGAGTTCCTGACCTTGACAATGTCCTACTTGTTAAGGGATTAACTGCTAATCTAATAAGCATCAGTCAACTGTGTGACCAAGGTCTAAATGTAAACTTCACTAGAACTGAACGTCTAATTACTAACAAGGAAAATGAAGTGATCATGAAAGGAGTTAGGTCTAAAGACAACTGCTACATGTGGAGTTCTCAAGAAACTGGTTACTCTTTAAAGTGTACCTTGGCCAAAGAGGAAGAAGTGAAGATATGGCATCAAAGATTGGGCCATCTGCATCTTAAAGGTATGAAGCGGATCATATCTGTTGAAGCTGTCAGAGGAATTCGCAACTTGAAGATTGATGAAGGAAAAATCTGTGGAGAATGTTAGATTGGAAAATAGACAAGGATGTCACACCAGAAGCTCAGACATGACACCACTACCAAAGTTTTGGAACTCCTCCATATGGATTTAATGGGACCCATGCAAGTGGAAAGCCTTGGTGGGAAGAAGTATGCATATGTAGTGGTAGATGACTTCTCCAGATACACCTGGATCAATTTTATAAGAGAAAAATATGATGTTTTTGAAGTCTTCAAGGAGCTTTGTCTAAAACTACAAAGAGAAAAGGAAAGTCCTGTTATCAAAATTAGAAGTGATCATGGGAAGGAATTTGAGAACAACAAATTTGCTGAATTTTGTTCTTCAGAAGGAATTCATCATGAGTTCTCATCTCCCATTACTCCCCAGCAAAATGGTGTGGTGGAAAGAAAAAATAGAACTCTTCAAGAATCAGCCAGAGATATGATTCATGCTAAGAAATCGCCCTACCATTTTTGGGCTGAAGCCATGAACACAGCCTGTTATGTTCACAATAGAGTGACATTGAAGAAAGGGACTCCTACAACCCTATATGAAGTCTGGAAAGGAAGAATACCTACAGTCAAATACTTCCATGTATTTGGTAGTAAATGTTATATCTTGGCTGATCATGAACAAAGAAGGGAGATGGATCCCAAAAGTGACGAGGGAATATTTCTGGGCTATTCAACAAACAGCAGAGCTTACAGAGTCTTTAATTCCAGAACTAATGTATTGATGGAATCTATTAATGTTGTGGTTGATGACCAACAGACTTATGTCACAGACGATGTCGAGACATCTCTGAATGATTCCCTAGCTGACTTCTCAGACAAAAATAAGGAAAGTGAACCTCCCCAAGCTGAACCTGAAGATGACAAAATCAACAAGGGCCCCTCTATCAGAATTCAGAAGGATCATCCCAAAGATCTCATTATAGGAGATCCAAATAAAGGGGTCACTACTAGAGCAAGGGAAGTGATCTCACATGGCTGCTTTGTGTCAAAGATTGAACCTAGGAATGTCAAGGAAGCCTTGACTGATGAGTTCTAGATCAATGCCATGCAGGAGGAGTTAGGTCAATTCAAGAGGAATTAAGTATGGGAACTGGTCCCTAGACCTGAAGGAGTAAATGTCATAGGTACAAAATGGGTATATAAGAATAAATCTGATGAACAAGGGGTTGTTACTAAAAACAAAGCAAGATTAGTAGCACAAGGATATACTCAAGTTGAAGGAGTGGACTTTGGTGAAACATTTGCTCCTGTAGCTCGCTTTGAGTCCATTAGATTATTGCTTTGAGTGACATGTATTCTGAAATTCAAACTGTTCCAAATGGATGTAAAAAGTGCCTTCTTGAATGGCTACTTAAATGAGGAAGTATATGTTGAACATCCTAAAGGATTCACAGATCCAAATCTTCCACAACATGTGTACAGATTGAAGAAAGCCCTCTATGGGTTGAAGCAAGCTCCCAGGGCTTGGTATGAGAGACTCACAGTGTTCCTCACAAACAATGGATACAAGAAAGGAGGTATTGACAAAACTCTATTTGTGAAGAATGAAGGAGGGAAGCTCATGGTGGCACAAATATATGTAGATGACATTGTGTTTGGTGGGATGTCGGATCAGATGGTTGAACATTTTGTGAGACAAATGCAGTCTGAGTTTGAGATGAGCCTTGTTGGAGAACTAACCTACTTTCTTGGGCTACAAGTCAAGCAGATGGAAGACTCTATCTTTCTATCTCAAAGCAAGTATGCCAAGAACATTGTTAAGAAGTTTGGCATGGAGAATGCAATCCATAAAAGGACACTTGCTCCCACACATGTGAAAATCTCCAAAGATGAAAATGGTGTCAGTGTAGATCAAAGTCTATACAAAAGCATGATAGGTAGTCTGTTATATCTCACAGCAAGCAGACCTGACATTGCATTTGTTGTTGGTGTTTGTGCTAGATATCAAGCTGAACCAAATGTCACTCACATAAACCAAGTGAAGAGAATACTGAAATATGTCAATGGCACCAGTGACTATGGGATGTTATATACTTATGGATCTGGATCTATGCTGACTGGTTACTGTGATGATGACTGGGCTGGAAGTGCTGATGATAGGAAGAGCACATCAAGAGGATGTTTCTTCTTGGGGAACAATCTGATATCATGGTTTAGCAAGAAACAGAATTGTGTATCTCTATCCACTGCTGAAGTTGAATACATAGCAGCTGGGAGTAGTTGTTCTCAATTGGTCTGGATGAAACAAATGTTGTCTGAATATAATGTCACACAAGAAGTCATGACATTATACTGTGACAACCTGAGTGCTATAAATATTTCCAAAAATCCTATTCAGCACAGCAGGATAAAGCACATTGATATTCGTCATCACTTCATTAGAGAACTTGTGGAAGAGAAGATCATAACACTGGAGCATGTTACTACTGAAAAGCAATTAGCTGACATATTCACAAAAGCTTTGGATGCCAATCAATTTGAATGTTTAAGAGGGAAATTGGGGATTTGTATTCATGAGAATCTATAGAAATCAAAGGAGTTTGTGGTTAATATCCCAGAGGATAGTTCTGACAAAAATAGCAAGGAGTTTTGCAAGGTGGTTGTAAGAAGAAGATGTTACTTCCTTAGACTGAGTAGTGAAGGTCCCCCTGATACGAAGGCTGTTCTGAGTGTTGTTCTGGATGATGATTTGGTTGTTTTGGAAGCTTGAATGTTTTATTGTTTTGTTGAAATATTTGTAATTTGTGGCAGTCCTTACAGATGCCTTTCTGTAATATTTGGGCTCTTAATGAGTTCCATGGATTTCTAATTATCTCAGCTATTACAGCTGTGTATAATTATGGTTTGTATCTCCTAACAATTATGTTTTAACATTTTACATGTTATGACATCTGTTGTGACATTCTCTGCTAGGCTGATTGACATTTATTTTGTCTAATTGGTCACCTTTGGTCAATTTTGACTAAAAAGGGGGAGAAGTGATTATGTGGAGCAGTTAAATATGTGGAACTGTGTGGAGATGTATGTGCTGGTGTAGCTGAACAGAGGAACAACTATTATTGAAGGAGATATGGTTAATGTAAGACATAATGATGTTCTATTTACAGATGTTTGAGGAGATGTCTTATGTGGTGCACATGTGATGTTATGTGGTGCACATGTGATGTTAGAGCAGATGTCAGAGGGTGACTTTGATTGTTACAGGTGCTATTATTACAGGTGTTGTTATTGTCAAAGGAGATGTCTGTATTGAACAGACTTAGGGGGAGAAGAAGTACCCTTGTGCATTTGTGTGTCTTACTAGTTGCTAATAGCTAGTAATTCTGTGTTTGCTTTTGCTGCTGTTTAAACTGGTATTTAACTGTTGATGGTTTTCTTGTGAACAAAAAGGACAGATATATGTTTTAGCCAAAATTTGCCAAAGGGGGAATTTGTTGGTTCTAAGTGTTGGCAGCAATTTTGGTAAAACAAAGAGTGTTTACAAGATGTTGCATATGATGTCTTAACATAAGATATCTATGTACCTGCTGGAGTTTAAAAACATAATTATACAAGATTGTTTCAGGATGTCATACACGATGTCATGACATCTGATATTATGTACCTGCTGGAAATTATAAATGGAATTATGCAGGATTGTTCCAGGATGTCAGACCCGATGTCATGACATCCTGTACACGGAACATTCAGGGCAAATGTTATGTGTTATGTGATTGCGCATTTAATGACAATCTATGTATGATTGAAGATCTGATTTGCAGGTGCATTCAATCATTGATTACAACCCGATTTACTTATTTTCCAAAGAGATCTAACCAACTGTTATGAGAAGATTTAATTGGAAAATAATTTTAGGGTTTTCAAGATGTCCAAGCCCAGCTGAAAGCTTCTATAAAAAGGGACTTGGAAAACCTGATTTAATACACAACCAATACAGAGCGGAATAATGAGAGAGAGCAAGGGTTTGTGTCTTGTTTAGTCGTGAGACTTGTAAGCTATTCAATTCATCCATAGATGATTGAATTGGTTTGATTTGTGGGTTGTAATTTGTCACTCTGAGCTTGTACGCAAGAGTGTGTGTCTACTTGATCAAAGCTGTTAGGAAAGATCGAGTGTGTGTCTACTTGGTCAAAGTTGTTAAGTAAGATCAAGTGTGTGTCTACTTGATCAAAGTTGTTAAGCAAGATCAAGTGTGTGTCTACTTGATTGAAACTACTAAGTAAAATCAAGTGTGTGTTATTGAAAAGTGTCTTCTTTTCACAAGGAATTGTTGTTTAAAATCACAAGTGTGATTGAGGGGGAGTGAGTGGGTTCTCATATCTAAGAGTGCTTAGGTAGAAATTCCACGGGTAGTGATCAGTCACCATTTATAATAAGTTTTCATTACTGATCCGACGCAAAACAGAGACATTTGATACACTGTGCAAGCATTTAAGGTACAATTCGAGTTAGTTTTACTTTTGTTATTTTATTTACGCATTTTTAATCTTTGTTATGTTTTACCTTTTGTTATCTTGATTTTATGCGTGGGATAGCTGTGTTTATGTCCGACAGATCCAGGTAGAAGAACCGGAGAACTAAGAAGAATACAGTGTGAGATTCCGACATGCAAAAGAGACAGAAAATCCTGGTACAGGAGGCCTGACACGACCACCCGTGTCACCTGACACGGGCCGTGTCAAGGCAAGGGAAGCAAAGGAAGGAAAACAGTAGCCTGACACGGCCACCCGTGTCAGCTGACACGAGCCGTGTCAGGCAGAAACCCCCCTGTGTTAGGCTTGCCATGGGCGTGTCAGGAGAAACAGTAGGCTGACACGACCACCCGTGTCAGCTAACACGGGCCGTGTCAGCCCAAGCCCAAAATTTCCAGTTTTCTCGGGTTTTTCATTCTGCGGGCGTTTTGGAGACATCTTTGGACCTGTCCAACTGTTGCTGGGAACTTTCACTATAAAAAGAGGTCTTCTTCCAAAGGAAAAATCATCTTGGAATACAGCAAAACATAGTATTGTGAAGCAATCAAGTATTATAGAGATCAAGGCATTTGGAGAGCTGAAGAGATTCATGAGCGGGAGCGATTGAAGATCAAAGTCATCCAATTACTTGTAATGTGTAATTTTTATCTTGAATTTGTTTTAAACAATATGAGTAGCTAAACCCCCAAATGATAGGGGGATGTCCCTGATTTAGAGTTGTAATGAATTTGAGTTTACATTTGCATTTATAATATTTTGTTTACGGTAACCTGTTGATGTGTTTATTGCTTTCTCTTTCAAACCAATTGAGATTGATTTATGGTTATCACTTAGGCTGGACCGCCAGTGATAAGGTTTTCATCAGGTTACTCTACAGTAGATATCACGTAGGACTAGGGATACCCTGTATGAACCAGAGCATTCTTGATATTATACAGCTTAACTTCACCCTAATTGGCTATGGACATAGGAATTAGGGTAGATTGATTAAAGGTTTTCTCACCAAGGACTTGGGAGAAAATACCCTTGAGAACTGGTAGTAATTAATATTTGTTGATGCAATAGTAAGTCAGAGTTTTTACAGGGATAAATCATACACCTTCCCTGGCATTGTTCCTTTTTCTCTATAAACCCTTATTTCTTTACCTTTACTTTTATTATTTTCACACTCAAAAACCAAATTAATACTTTTTGTTTAATTGAATGATAATTTAAACTCAATACTAACGTGCAGTCCTTGAGATCAACATTCGGGGAATTTCCCCATTATTACTATAAAAGGCAAAATAGTACACTTGCTATTTTCCCGATCAAGTTTTTGGCGCCGTTGCCGGGGACTGCCAAAAATATAGAGTTTAATTTTATTTCAATTAAAATTTTGTTGCTCTGCAATAAAATTATTTTTCTGTCATTTATAATTTACTAATTTGTGTATGCGAGGAAAACCCTCAGCTGAAATTCTTTTTGACGCAGAGATCGAGAGAACCCTTCACAGAAGACGCATGGAACAAAGAGTGGATTCTACAGAAGAAAGTACCTCAGATCAACCAGAAGTCAAGGAACCAATGGCTGATGTTCCTCCAATTTCACCTCCTCCACCTCCGAAAAGACTCCTGGGTGACTATGAAGGTGCAAACGCACCGGGTGGTCGACTGACCATTGTTAACCAATCGGTGAATGTGACAAATTTTCAACTGCATCCTAGCACGATCAATCAATTGGAAAGAAAACCTTTCACCGGAAAGGTTAATGAAGATGCCAACAAACACCTGCAAAGATTTCTGACCATGAGCACCACCCTGAAAATTGATGGTCACACTGATGAAGCAAAAAAATTAAGAATGTTCTCGTTCACTTTAGCTGAAGACGCGGAAGAATGGTTCTATTCTCTCCCTGCCGGTAGTATCACTTCCTGGGAAGAGATGGAAACTGCATTCTTAAATGAGTATTTTCCAGCATCAGTATTCTTGAGAAAAAGGTATGAAATTCTGAATTTCAAACAGAAGGATGGTGAATCATTGGGAGACACTTACAAAAGATTCAAAAGGATCTTAGTCGCGTGTCCCACTCATAATATGGATCAGACAGAACAAATGCAGATGTTCGTTAATGGGCTGAAAATAAAGACAAAATAGTTGATTGATACAACAGTCGGTGGCCTAACAAATTTCTCAACAGCCACTGGTATCAAGAGGATTATCGAAGCAATAGCTGCTAATGAGCATCTAGAGCTATATGACAGGTGTACCAGTCAGCCAGACGGGGTAATTGATCTAAAATTAGAAACAAATAAAACCCGTCTGGAAGACACTATTGATGCCGAAGTAGATAAAAAGTTGAAAGCTATGAATATAGGTACTCAACAGATAACACAGGTTCAGCCAACTCAGGCGAGTAC